>NC_142929.1:115849853-115932353 GCF_046866305.1 Octopus bimaculoides
TAGGTTTTCTTGTAATGTTAAAAAGCAAAGATATTTTTTAATGGAAGTTAAAAACACGTAATAATTAAAACGATAGATAGATAGATAGATAGATAGATAGATAGATAGATAGATAGATAGATAGATAGATAGATAGATAGATAGATAGATAAAGTATACTCGCTACTTTCTGCTTGTTTTGTCCACAACTGGAGTTTCCAGAATCTTCTGTGAGGAGCTCTTAGGTAATAGTAGACAAGTGGAAGCCCACGATATGGTGATCGTTAACACATAACTCTGAATAATGGTTGTCGGAAGTCTATACTTTATATAAGGTTTGGATTGTAATCTCAATGCTCTCTATCCGATTTTTTGTCTGGAAACTGAAGATATGTTTTTAAAAAGTATCTTAGAGCTTTCTTCGTCTCGCAAAGGACTGTGAATGTCAAAACATCGAGGGAAAACTTTGATTCCTCATCACAGACGATTGGTTCATAACAGATGAGTTCTTTGGTGGAATGGAGTGGCTCCTCTTCACAGGAAGAATACCGCTTCTCAAGCTTCATATCAATTGTTTTCTTTCAGGCCGTTTAACGTTTTCTCGGAAACGTTCACTTACTTCTTTCGGCTTCAACTTGGTCCCCATCCTTAGGGGAGGGTTACTTTTGTGAAAGGTTGCTTTCTAGTTGTTTGATTCCCTAAGGTTATGACTGGGAGAATAGGTTCCTTTGGACTTTTGATTAATTCCTGGCAATACAGATATGTCGATTTTGTTGACGACTCAAAGGTTATGTCCAGTGTCACTTTAGGATAATTACAATCTCTATGATTTTTTCGTGTTATACTCGCTTTAGTTCTTTTATGGTTTATACGCAGAAAGCCCTAAAAAGGTTATTGTCCATATGTACATCAGCGAGCTTCTTCAATGTTGGGTTTATAGGCCTTCCTCTCAGCAGCTGTCACAAGGCACAGTTGTGACATTATTTTATGGTCTTGCGTGGTCATAAGGTGTTTATGTCCATGATAACCCTACTCGTTTCGTTTAATATTACCGAAAGTTATGCTGTCACTGACCATCTATTCATATTATGCCACGAAAGTAACTGAGAACCAGGGTTTGACGTCTTTTACCGATGCTTCTGACGATGACGCTTGTATCATATTTCTTTGTGTCAAATATTGTGGGAATAGTGTATGAACAGATGTATCTCGGACAAATTGGATTTGCACTTGAGCTACTATTTTTAAAATGGACATATTGGTCTATACAACCACCTCACTTAATGTGTCTGCCAGGATTGTCTCACACACTTCCTCGGATCGAACAAGGGACCTCTCTTACGTCGTGGCCATTGCAAAGCTCAGGTTACTCTCCTCACATGCGCCTCTCTGGTGGATGGTGGTAGACTGGAGCGTGTCTTGTGAACAAATGCTATCAATTTTTAGTTGTTTGTAGTAAACTGTTTCATATTCAGGCTTCTTTTCTCCGAGAGAACGCTTACAAATGATGGCGCTTTTTTTATCATTCGCTGCATTTTCGTTTGACGAAGTACGTGAATGTTCACCGTTGTAGTTGTTGCCATTACTGTAGTTAAATGTGTAGGCTGACATTTTTTTTTTTTTTGAAATGTTAATATTTTTATCATTGTCTACCATTTATTTGTATATTCATTAATATTTTTATTTTTTTGCATATTTCAGTTGTTGTTTTACTTTGTTCTATATAATTTTGCCTGGGGGCAGATTCTGAAAAAGAGATCATTTTTTCTTTAGAGTTAGACAGTGAAATAGAATGGAAATACTTTTAAAAAAACCAATCTTGTTGTCTAACCCCAGTACAAGCTAGACATTCTAGAGTGTTCAATAACTGTTCCTGATAGAAATAATAATCAAAATGAAAACGGAATTCCACGGTTAAAGTCAAAAAACAAAATTTTCTGACCAAATTTTTGAAGCGCCTGAATGAGTCATCAATGAATAAAAATATCGATTCAAATTTAGGCACAAGGCCTGGAATTTGCATCGACCCCATTGTTCAACTGGTACAGTAGTAGTAGTAGTAGTAGTAGTAGTAGTAGTAGTAGTAGTAGTAGTAGCAGCAGCAGCAGCAGCAGCAGCAGCAGCAGCAGCAGCAGCAGCAGTAGTAGTAGTAGTAGTAGTAGTAGTAGTAGTAGTAGTAATTTTTCTTTCAATTTTGTTTCCACTTCCTGCCGAGTGCCTTCTCGACACCTGGGGCAAAGAAACTCACTCTATACATTGATAAGTCATTAAATTAAACATTCAATTTTGTTCATTTACAAGATCAAATGAAATTATGTGAGAAAAAACTTCACATAGGTAGTAATCGTTCTCACAGCAGCAGTATTCTCCGTACGTGTGACGCACCACTTAAAACAATCTTTTGCACTTTTTGCGAGTATGGTAAGCCAGGAGTCATTCTCATATAATTTTCATTTCCATTTTTGATCATCCCAAGTGCTCCTACAACCACTGGTATTGTAATCGCCACGAGATGCCACATTTTTCCGATTTCAATAAGCAAATATATACTTTCTGAGTTTGTCAAATACTTTTGCCGAAATATTACAATCACAAGGAATACTCATGTTAGGGCTAGGGTTATTAGTATTGGCAAAAATACTCATAACCCTAACCCTAACCCTAGACCTAACTCTAAAACCCGAACCCTATCCCTAAAACCCTAAAGCTAAAACCAGTACAAACGCACGAATGATGTCATAAATAACAGTACCGCCGATAGTTGTTGTTGACAAACAACGGCACTAATTTTATTCAAGGGAAAAGATCCCATTACACCGCACAACGTTTTGTTGACAATCCATAGCAGTAATTGTTTTCACCTCTACAGACGTCAGTGATTGGTTGAAATTACCGAAATACGACAATTTTTTTACATGAAATAACTTCGAATACAAAAATTTTTATCTGTTCTATAACACAAAATATACAAGTATACGAAGTTTGAAAGTGTTTCGGTAGAAAACACACTAAATAAAACATAAATAAAAAGTGGCGCCCGCCAAATCAGAAAGATCCCAGTAATGAACTCCCTTCTACATATTCATAGCGCGTGTGTACAGACATGATAATTCCAAAGTCTTGTAAAAAAGAAAACTATAAATTTTAGCAACTGAATATTAAGAAGAGTTGTGTTCCATATACTTGCTGCACAAAGAACTGCCATGGAAATTCCAAGACATATCATTAATAGGAGAAATTTCCGTTGTTGTGATGCATTCTTCCTATATCATTTACGTGAGAGAGAGAAAGGTTAAATGTGCTTCTTTCTTGGTGTTAATCATATTTTGAGGTTGAATGTGGAATGTTTCAACTTGATTCTTTTTTATATATAATGGGAGAACTATTTCCTTTAACCATTATGAAATTAATTCAATAACTTACTCTCGAAGAAATTAACTAGGCGATAGGGAAGATAATAGTTTCCAAAATCTCATAATCGTTATAAGATAACGGTTTTTCTAAACCACATAATTATTTCAAGATTTTGAAGAAAAGCAAAAATGAAAGTAAATTTTGATAAAAAAAAATCTATTTATTTGCTCGATTCTCAAAGGTAAAGTAATATTTGATCTAATCTTCAGCGGTAAGATATAAAAAAAATGATTGAATCAAATCTTTATTCGTTCTTTTAGAGAACTAAAAAAAAATGTTCTCTTCTAAATATTTCAGTAATTTAATGTCACTTTCTCTTTTGTCACCGATTGATATTCTAACACGAAAAATATCCAGAAATGTTCTTCCTGCTTGCTTCAAATACGAAGTCTCCGATAACCAATTTCTAAGCCACATGACATAAGTAGTGTAATTTGGTATAAACTGATAACAGGGTGTGTTTGATTTTCTGTCACAGCAACTACTTTATGGTTTTATTCTCTCGTTTCTCCGTTTATTTTTATAGTTTCTCATTGAAGATCGCTCCTCACCTGCACTATTGATGAAAATAAAACTGACATTTAGAGAACTTTACTTTTGAGAGATTCTGCTTAGGCCAACAAGTCGTAATACATAAAGAAAAGTATAAAATAAATCGACAATATCATGCATAGAAGAGAAAGATCGACACAAAAGTGTCGATCTTCCTATTTGAAATATTTTGCTGGACTTTCCAGTACCTAACAGATTCAATATCAACTCCAGAATCGATCAACAAATCAAATTACCTGAATTGATATGTATTTAGAAAAATAAAATGTTACTTGTATTTCTTACCGACTCACCAGTTGAGGTATGAGAAATCAATGCGTTTGTTGCAAAATATTGAGTTGAGATTCGCCAAATACTTGATTCGATTTCAATAACTGAACATGGATTCAAAGCTGTCTTCCTTCAACAAAACTTGTGAACTATAATTCAGAGACACCATTACGTTGTCAGATTTAATGGTGATAACATTGTGACCGGAGTTATCACCCGAAAAAAAAAATGAAAACGATATAAATCAGTGAATAATATCTTTTTACCACTATATAATTATTTCGAGCTAACTTTTTAATGTTCCCTGCCTTAAATATGTTACCACTAACTAATCACTACTTTTCATGCAGATGTCTTTGAATTATTTACTCTTTATTTTCCTACACCAACCAATGTACAATCTTGTACATTTATTTGATGCGTTTCTTTCGCCTCTACTTTGGTAAATACAATGAAGGTTATGCTTTGCTGATGAGGTCAAAAAGATATCGAAACACCTTCATAGTTGGGTCCTAAACTTGTCGGAAAAAAAGGAAAAGTAACATTATCAGTCATTAAATCATATAGTATTTTTCCTTGCAACATCATAATTTTTAGATGCATCTTTCAGTACATACATTAGCATAAACTGGACTGTTATAAAATTATATAAACTAATTCATTAATTCATACCCACAGTATTTAGTCATCTTCAGCTCCCAAATTGTAGAATTTCGGGAAATATATATGTGCATAAATTGATAATTAACTCATACAATGAACACGTTTCATGAAAACTTAAACACAAATAATGTAGTTGAGTCACTATATAGACATCATGACATCAGTATCTGACAGGTACTTATTTGTCCATGAAAGACAAATAAAACCGGCTGCGGCATGTTTTGAACTCTGAACATAAACAAAGGAAAACTGCTCTACCAATTCTGCAAAAACAAACAAGCACCCTTACAGCAAGCTTGTATCTTATCAGTAATTCTACTGCTAGGGTATCTCTGGTAGTGAGACCCAGAGAAGTACTAATCTAAATCTGTCGACCTTGTACGATTTTTAAAATGACTAGCACCTAGTTGGCAGGTTTATATTGTGGTTTATAGGTTTATCTAGATATAAAGTACACTTTAGCGACGTCAACTTCAAGCTAGGCCACGCTAACCTAATTCATTGCTCAATAGTATCATGCATAGAAGGATGACAACGAGGGAGTATCCAACGACGAATGATGCCAGAAAAACAATTAATAATGCGAGTGCTATCATAATGTAATGAACCACGAAATTTTAATGAAAATTACACTCAAAGCGAGGTGGAACAATCATTATCGTAATGAACTTGATCAAACTCACTCCTCGCTACATTTTAATTCATTAAAATTTCAGAATTGTATCGGATAAAATCTCATATTGTTCAACTGCCTTATTGAAAACTAGCTGTTTGTAATAGAGTGGACGCAGCTAAAGTTATCCCAGGGCCGTATGGGAGTGTTAAGCAAATATTGACAATTTTTTTTCAATATATTATTATCATCGCTATTATAAATGCTTTAATCTCTCATTATATTTACAAAAACTGTAAGAGTTGCGTATAAGAGTTCCAGATCAGCTGCAATTGAAGATACAGATGGTAAAAGCTGTTCTAACCGTAAATATCTTTTTTCACATTCGTAACGCATTTGTAAAACGAGATCCATATTATTGCCACTACACTTCTATATCTGCGCACTCCCTGTCCGCACCCCCCCCCCAAAAAAAACAGCCCCAAAAACATATACGCTCGTTTCAATACGCAAATATATTCGTAACGCACACACACACCATTTTTTCTTCGTCGTCCTACCCTTCAAAGAACCGCATTTCATCCTGGCCCCTAACCTCATCATTCGATTTTTCCTTCAACCGCTCTCCTCCTACTCGTCTCTTCTATAATTTTCTTCCCAGGGAATTGTTTTTGTTTCAGTACACGATCTAAGATCAAGTCACTTGCTATGCATGTACATCTCCGTAAATTAAATAATATATTCTAATGACTAATATTGTCCTTTCTATAATTCTTTCTAGTTAACATTCTTCATGATTCCTGCGCTAAAATATGTTAATATGTAATTGTTATTACTATTTGCTCATAGATGTCTACTCATTTCAGAATTTGTATGCATGTCATTATTCAGTTTATTTCAGGATTTCTAACCTACATCCAAGGCTCCTTTATTGGAATTTCAACATCATCATCAACAGGGTATTTTTGTTTGTATGCATGTATGTATGTATGTATGTATGTATGTATGTATGTATGTATGTATGTATGTATGCAAATATTCATGTAATTATGTATGTATTCTCATGCATATACTTGAATATCTAGACATACTCATATATATTTAAATGATAAACTTCTGGAAAATTTTACAGATTTTTACAGTTCCAGTGATGGATTGGATCAGTAGTTTTCGAATTAGCTTTCTACTTTCTGGTTTTGAGAAGCCTAATTTCTCAAGATTGATATTTAGGCAGTGTGTTACATATCCCAGGGCCCTAATAATTACAGGTATAAACCTGAACTTGTATTCTGGATAGAGAAACTGCAGATTTCTCAATTGTTCAGCATAGGTATTCTCTTTTGTGTGTGTGTGTATGTATGTATGTATGTATGTATGTATGTATGCATGTATGTATGCACGCATGTTGTATTGATGCTTGAGATGGACTTCTTTTATTTTTCAACGTGGTTTTTCATGATTATTGTGTTTCGACTTTATTAGCTGTATTATTTTGTCAATATTTTTACTTTCCAAAATGCTATTGTTATTGTAGTCTTTTGAAAAGCAGCTATATTTAGGGCAAGTGACTTCTTTAGCCAGTGGGGTTATTGATAAAGCAAAACAATTTCCAGAAAACAGCACATTATTATACGAGTGGCTATTGGCAATTGAAGATCGTTATGTTGTTTGTCACAAAAAAAATGATTTCATTAAGAGATAAAAATGAAACATATGTAGTAGAGTGAAATATAACATTGCTTATTAGCAGAGATAGCCTGACGTTAAATCTGTCAAGCTGTGTTCATTAGATCAGATCATGTAAAAACAGTGTGAGCGAGAAACCAAATATGTACGTAAATTATGTGCATTTATGCGTATGCGTGATATTTATTATGCATATATTTATATAAGCATAATTGTATATGTGTGATATATATGCACATACATACATACATACGTACGTACGTACGTATACTTCCATACATTCACAAAGCAATCTATGGTACATATTCTGTATTTTCTTTATATGTTATATTTGTGGTCAGTTCTTCCCGACGTGCTGAGTTGCTATACACTCTCAGCTTCTCAGTTATTAAAATATCTCGCTTAGATAAAGAATATACTGCTTAGGTTCGTGTCATCCTGCTATATATATGAGTGTGTGTGTGTGTGTGTGTGTGTGTGTGTGTGTGTGTGTGTATACATATATATACATACATATATATATGTAAATATACATATATATATAAACGCTATATATTATACTATATCATGTTGCATTTTATATTATATATATATGTATATATATATATATATATGTATGTATATGTATGTATATATATATATATATATGTATATATAGATATGTATATACATATATATATATATATATATATATATATATATATATATATATATATATATATATATATATATATATATATATATATGTATGTATGTATGTATGTATATATTTTTTATCATTTTATCTAGTTTCAGCTTATGAGCTGTGGCCATACTGGGGCACCGCCATTAATGTATATATATGTATATATATGTATGTATATATATATCATACTATATTTTATAGTAGATAGATAGATAGATAGATAGATAGATAGATAGATAGATAGATAGATAGATAGATAGAGTTGAAAATAAATTTTTCATATACATAAAGTTAATGTACATCAGTTGAATAAATGACTTACTAAAGGTATAATAACAATAATAATAATTATTATTATTATTTATTGTCTTGCAGAGCTTCTAATTCTGGAGAGGTACTACGGTGCCAGGTGTTCACTACCAGTGAACTAAAGTAACCCCTTATTTTTCGAGCACCTTCCGGAGTGTTCGAGCGGTTCCAAGCAATGCTGTTTTCTGCAAGTGTTCCACCCTTATTGCAGTCCCTATTTGTTCCATGTACTTCTCAAGATTTTTACTTACTGTTCCCAGGGCTTCAACAGTTACTGGTACTACTACCACCTTTTTCATCGACCACAACTGCTTTACCTCCCAAGCTAACCTGTGATATCTAACGACTTTTCTTTCTTCCTTTCCGCATACCTTGTTGTCAGCTGCGCATGCTATGTTTATGATCCAGCATTGTTTGCCTTCTTTCGCAATTAACACTATGTCTGGTTTCCTCTTCTCTATCTCATGGTCGCACTGAATCATTAAATCCCAAACGATCTTTGCATTATCATTTTTTGATGATGCCCTCGGGTTTATGTTCGTTCCATTTTTTTAGTCTGTCAAGTCCATACTTGTTGCAATGTGTGCACTGGACAATCCTTAGATTGTCATGACGTCTTTTATATTCTTTCTGGGCTAGTGGCGTACATTAACTGGTAATATTCAATACGGTTTCACCATTTTGTCCACAAATTCTGCACTTATCACTTTCTGATGTGTTATTTATTCTGTATTTGATCGCAGTCGTGGCAGATACTGGTGTCACGCAAATGGCACCCGTACCGGTGGCACGTACAAGTGCCCATTACACTCTCGGAGTGGTTAGCGTAGAATCTGAGTCTGGAGTCTGGTGCAGCCTTCCAGTTTGCCAGCCCTAGTCAAACCGGCCAACCCATGCCAGCATGAACGTTAAATGATTATGATGATGGTGAGGATGATTATTATTAATGATGTCACATATCTAATATATGTTTGTTGTGAAACGCTTTTAGGCTGCTCTATTTCAATATACGAAGTGCGTAGCTCAAGGACACAAGACCCTACCCTTCACTGAAATAGAACCAATGACATTATGTCTGTGAGATCAACGCCCTAACCACTGTGACACTTGCCCTAATCTTTATTTATATATATATATATATATATATATATATATATATATATATATATACGCACGCACGCACACACTGCAAGTTTCTGCATAGTTTCTATCGGTCATATACTGCTCACACAAGGTATGAAGCAAATTACTTCACTGCTCTCATTTGGTACTATAATAAGTTTTCCACTTTTCTATCTCTTTGTTTTCTCCTCTTCTCTCCCTCTTTCTTCCACCTTTTATTCCCCTTTCTTATGCCTTCCGCTCTTATACTGAACGCTCAACAAGCTTTGAAATAAAAGAACAAAAAGAGAATTCATACAAGAAGGTAAGTGTGAGAAACAAAGAGACAGAAACATAAGTGGAAACAAAAAAATTAATCCAGTCTATCAGAACAATTGAACAATTGATGTTAACAGATACAATACTGTCAGTAACCAAGTCGTAAATCTATGAGGAAAGATTTAATACCTTTTATTATTCCATAATGTGAATAAATATTAGTATAGCACTGTATATATTTTTAGAGCTACAATGATTCTATCACATTGTTGTAGAGAACGGAGGCAAGACACACTATGAACGTTTTAGTTCCTTTCTTAGAACAAAAGTAATTTCCAAACAAGTATGACTTGTAAATAATGTATATTAAAGCGACCGAGTATTTGACTAATGGTAATTTAATCGACATCAGGAGGGTGAAAGTTAAATTCGGTGCTTGTGAGATTTGAACTCAAAATGTAAAAAGGATTGTGATTTTCATTATAATTTTTGTCACACTGTACCGCCCCAACAAGAATATCGATTGTAATGATGGCAAAACCAGATATTTGTGAAAACGTTTCCATTAGGATTTTGTGGCTTAGTCAAAGGAGATGGGGTAGCACTTATGATATCCGAGATTGTTGGGGGAAATGCAAGAAGTTTTCACCAGACCAAGTGCAATCGTTTGTAACTATGTGTACCCTGCTAATAACACCCATGGGCTACATGGTAGTGTTGGACCGGATGATGGACTAGTATAACACTCCGAAATAGTAACTGGAGTTCTAATTAGATTCCACCCAGGTTTGTCAACCAACTTTTTTTCACTAGGCTTTGGTTGAAGTAAATCTATGGAAAAGATAATTACTCAAGATGACATGCTGTATAATTGAGTGCAAAACTGCGTAGTTGCAAAGCAAGGAGCACAGCCGTCCTTGTACCCAACGAAGTACATCACTGCTATTTTATTCTATTGTACTTAAAAGGATTACTTGCAGAGTTGATCTCGGTGAGATTTGGAATCAGAACATAATATCGCAAGGCATTTTGTCATCGCAATAGAAACTGCAGTCAGTACTGACGAATAACTTGTAAATATATAAGCAATTCCAGCGTATGCGCAAACTGAAAGATAAATTATTTAATTTTCATAAGAATATAGTCATAAATCACTATTTATGAATCTACACCTACGACTGGCTTGGAAAAACAGATGTCGAAGAAACGTAATACTAACATTGTAATGTTTAAAATATTATATATTAATTGCTTTCTTAATCTTTGTATGCGCACACTATATTACTATAGACATTTCGGCACATGCATCGATATACATATATACATACATACATAACCATATATATATATATATATATATATATATATATATATATATATATATATATATATATATATATATATAATATTATTAGGGACAAAATCCAAAATTACAGGTAAAAAACTCAATTAAAATCAATTTATAAAAAATTAAAATTAAATTGAGCCTTATAGATAAAGTATATATAAAATATATATAGTTTTAGGGAAAATAACCAATTTTCAAGAACTCATCGATGAAAATCCACTATCACATATAGAAAAATTAATAATTAAAAGCACAATAAATGAGTATAATATAAAGTAAAGTAAATATCATAAGATAAATATAATAAAAAGATTACACGTGTTTCATAACCAATTTTCAAATAGAAAAGAAATTTAAATCGATTAAAATCAATTGAAATTATCGAAAATAAGTTCTATTCAAAAATATAGCTACTCGTCAGATCGTAAGTAGAACAATAATTAGATATATATCTCAACCAACAATAAGTACCAAATGAATTAATATGAAATACTTATTATATAAAGATAGAAAAATTATTTAAAAAATATCATAATATCAAAATAATAACCATTCAATAATCATCCCTTCATCCATTATAATAACATGTATATTATATACAAAAAACATCTTACATAAATTATCATTGTTTTAAATTATCATTGTTTTAAATACAAGTTGAACGAAGTTTAAGTTTAAAATAATAATGAAGATAAAATTAGTACATACTTAACCGGTGTAATAGTTAAAGCTATACTATTTCAAGCTAAAGACGTTTATTTAATTATGATTAAAGATCAATTGAATAATAGAAAAATACAAGATTATTTATTTCTACAAACGTAATAATAAAAAATATGAATGAAAAAATTATGAATGGAAAAAATTATGAATGAAAAAATTAGGAAAGAAAAAATTATTAAGAATAAAAGGTTAAACTTTATATATATATACAAAGTTTTGATTTAAAAAAAACTTTAACGATATTATAAACTATAAAGATTAATAATTAATCAAATAATATTAATCAAAAATAATCGAAAATATATCAACACTATTCCAATCGAAGTTCTAATATTATGTTGAAATGAAACTATAACTTCTAAATAATATAGTGTTAAATAAGTTATCTATTAAAATAATCTATAAAGAACCAAATGAATAGTATAAAAACAAGAATACATATTATTTTCAAATAGTAGAAAATCTTTAGCAAAGTGAAAACAGTACTTATCCAAATTTTTCCGTAATTCTGTCCAAACTCACGGCGGCAGCGGCGGCAGCGGCGGCAGCGGCGGCAGCGGCGGCAGCGGCGGCAGCGGCGGCAGCGGCGGCAGCGGCGGCAGCGGCGGCAGCGGCGGCAGCGGCGGCGGCGGCGACGGCGGCAGCGGCGGCAGCGGCGGCAGCGGCGGCAGCGGCGGCAGCGGCGGCAGCGGCGGCAGCGGCGGCAGCGGCGGCAGCGGCGGCAGCGGCGGCAGCGGCGGCAGCAGCGGCGCCGGCGGCACCAGCGGCACAGGTGACGGCGGTAGCGACGTTAGCGGTGGATGTAGCGGCGGCAGCGACGTTAGCGGCGGTAGCGGCGTTAGCGGCGGTAGCGCCGGCAGCGGTGGCGGCGGCAGCGGTGGCGGCGGCGGCGGCTCGGTCGCAGCGGCGGCTCGGTCGCAGCGGCGGCTCGGTCGCAGCGGCGGCTCGGTCGCAGCGGCGGCTCGGTCTCAGCGACTGCAGTGGCGGCGGCGATGATGATGAAACGGCGGAGTATGGAAAACAAGAGGAATAAAAACAACAACAAAAAAACAACAGCAGGTACAATGGGAGGAGGAGGGAAGAGGATAAGGAGGAGGAATGGCGGAAGAAAAAGGCAGAGGAGTGGGCGGCCCGTAACGATACAATAATAATTTTGGAGAATGTCAAAATCCCGGATTTTCTGTTTCGAAGAACTATTAACGGAACAACGTAAGACGTAATAAATTAATAAAGTCAGCATTGTGAGAATTCTGACGATAATTGTAATGATAACCATCAAATACAGGTAGAATCTACTTCTTCGTATCATCTTTACGGAATTCTGAAGAGATAAGTCAACCCTTGCATTATGTATAAAAACTCTAAAATAAGAACGATAAAAATATGTCAGTGCGTGTTGTATAATTTTTTGTGGTTAGTGTATGTTATATTATCTGTGAGTTTATTTTAGCACGTTGTTTTGTTATTAGCATTCCTTCCCTCAGTAATTGTCTATTTTTATAAGAAATGTTGTATAAAATAGAAGTGTTATTTACTAATGTACTCCTATCTTGTTTTGTTTAATGTTGTGTGATGTAGTGCATTGCAATTGTTCTTTGTTGCTAGTAAATGGTGAGTCGGCGACAGAGTAATATAACAGTCGGAGACGTGAAGTTTGCAATTATGTTGTGTAAACTTAACGGCGATAACGCCCATACTGATCACACTGGCCCTGCCTATTGTAAAGTTGCATCAACACACATTGAGGTCATTTCATGTAGAAGATAAGACTGTGGAGGTTCAGAAACGTTGATAGTGGGTATAAGATCTTTACTAATCTAAACAAACTTCAATGTACTCTTAGATTTATTGAAGATATCCATAATAAAATATTTAATAGAAAATATATGACCAAAAGTTAATTAAAAATAAGGATATAATAAAAGAAAAATCATATTTTTGCTACTGTGTATGTACGTGTGAATGTGTGTGCATATGTGTTCATATACACTTAGACACACACGCTCGCACACATACACATGCACACACACACACACACACACACACATATCTTTTATCATATACTTGTTTTAGTCATTAGACTGCGCTCGTGCTGGGGAAGTGTCTTGAAGAATTTTGGTCAAACAAATCGATCTCATTACTAATATTTTTAAGTCTGGAACTTATTCTCAGTTCTAGCTTTAGGTGTTTTCGCTCAATAAACACACACAACGCCCGGTCTGGGAATCGAAACCACGATCCTCCGACCGCGAGTCCGCTGCCGTAACCACTAGGCCATTGCGCCTACACACACACACACACATACACACACACACACACACACACACACACACACACACACACACAACTATATATATATATTTTCAGAATTTTTCTTTATGCTAGGCCACTGGTTTTTCTCAAGTTCCATATGTGAATTTGTCTGTGTTAACTACATCCCAAAGGTGTAGCCGTGTATCTTTGTTGGAAACTGGCTCTCTCCTCAGTGGAAGATTTATAATAATTAAAGAATAGAAGAGACATGCGTACATATATATAATTATTACGGGCTTCCACGTAGCTGCCGTCAGCCAAACTCACTCACAAAGAATCAGTCGGCTGGGAGCTACAGTTGAAGACACTTGTCCAAGGTGCCGCGCAGTAGGACTGAACCTGAAACTATATGGTTGTGAAGAGAACTTCTTACTCACGCACCCATGCACTTGCCTGTGTATTTAAATGTATGCCTATACGCATAATTCCATAGCCCTACGGTAACTATTTCGTCATAATATCGTTCGCTCCCGTAGTCAAATCATTTTACGTTTTTGTAAATTTTAATGATACGATATTGTTTGTATATGCAGGATAGAAATACAATATTTAATTGGCTCTTCATTAGAAAGTAGAGCATTCTGAAACGATAACCACTGATATGGTAGTGTCTGCGTCTAGAGCATTCACTGAAGAATTTCAATATATATTTAGTTTCATATCTACTACTAATAATTGTATATTCTCAAGTACATTGACACATATACTCACATACTCACTTTTTCTCACACACATAAATATATCTGTGTATATGTATATGTGTGTACTACTATGTACTACAGCGTATACCTATAGATTTTAGCCAAAATTATATAATAGACAGACGTTAACAAGCTTCACAAAGGATCACTTTCATTCCCATTTGAGATTTCGTCGACAATTTTCCTTTTAACTACCCAAAGAACATAAATAATAAACCCATTATTACTAAATAGGACAGAGCGATAATGCGCATTATAACGCATTCTTGTAATTAATAAGCTTGTAATATGTTAAAAGGGTTTTGTTGCAATATTGTTACAAACTACAACGCTATTACGTACATTGGCTTAGTTTGAGGGTACTGGTTTCTATTTCTATTAGATCGCGTGACTACATAAAGATTACTTCTTTATGTATAAAACAAAAAGCGAATGAATTATCAGTTTATGTTATATAAGCTCGTATCTCTTCGCGGATACTAAATCTTACGCATCTATTTCACCTCTCTTGCGAGAAGTATGTATTACACTGTTCCAGAACATTTTTGTCTACACTTCATGTCTACCCGATAGAAAGAACGGAAATTGAAACAAGCGTATGACTTCCTGAAATATATTTGATCTACAAATGGTCACCAGTAATTACTTGTCAGTATATATATATTGATGTGGGTATATATACATATAAATACACACACACACACACACACACACACACACACACACACACACACACACACACGCTCTCACACTCACACACATATATATACATACATATATGAGTAGATATATATGTACATACATATATATATGTATGTATGTCTACATCTTATATATATATATATATATATATATATATATATATATATATACATACATAATACATACATACATGCATACATACATACTATTATACAAAAGTTTAAGATCACCTAAACTTATTTTGAAAAAATATCTACAAAATGGAAATAACTGAGAGATTCTGGGGAAATATTTTATTAATGTGTAGTTATATTTATTGAATGACATAATTAATTCAGCAACTAAACAAAACTGAAAAATCAGAAAAAAACTCTAATTCATCGAAATATCCGCCCTTGGCGTTGATCACTGTGGTGATCTAAGCATTCTTTCGATCAATGAAAGCAAATATTGGCTGGTAATATTTTGCCACTCCTCTTGTACGAGTGTCCAGAGGGTTTCTGCACTATTTGGTTGCCGCTCTTTGACTCTGTGATACAATTCATCTCACACAATTTTGATAGGATTGCAATCGGGGGATTGTGCTGGCTATTCCATTATAGTCAACTTTTTCCTCCATTTTCTTCTATAAATAGTTTTTGCATAGCTTAGAAGTATGTTTAGAATCGTTATCATGAATGAGCACGAAATTATCATCGATCAGCCTCGTCCCAGATGGAATATCATAACGTTCAAGCATAGAGGGATACCCGTTTTGGTTCAATATTCCAGTTACCCGATGAATATGCCCAAAACTATTGCCTTCAAAACACCTCCAAATCATCACACTTACCCCACTCAGGGGTCATCCATTCACCAATTCTTCGCCTCACTCTACGCTAGGATCCAAAGATTCGTGTCCATTGATCAACGGTCCAGGTTTGGTGTTTTCTGGCCCATATGAGTCGCTTGTGTTTATTGATATGTCAAAGCAGTGGTTTCCCGGCAGCGCCACGGCCATTTAGAGTCTTCTCCTCCCGGTTGTAGGAGACACGTTAGCTTCGCCGGCTTCGCGTACTTGTGCAGCGATTTCACTAGCTGTCAGGCGCCTGTTTCGAAGATTCGCGATTCTGATGAACTTAGCCTGTGATTCAGAAGTCGCTTTTAGACGACCTGACCGAGCTCTGTCTCTATTTTTTCCTCTTTCATTATACCTTACAATGGTGGAGCGGACGGCAGTGTAAGAAACTTTAACTTTTTTGACTATATCACGAAAACTATAGTCTTCACTACGCAATGTGATAATTTTTTGTCTCTTTTCAGGTGATAAATTACTGGTTTGGCCAATATTTAGGTTGATTTATAGGAATTTCACTGATTCTTATTTTTAATAATTGAACCTGAAAGAAACAATATCACATTTAATGCAGTCATTAAGCGATGTTATCTCAACTGACAGCATATGAGGAGTGTAAATAATCAAAATGTATTGCAATGTTGCCAAAACGTGGATGCTAAAATGACTTTGACGACATTCCTGAATAGACTTGCCATGAAGAAATATCATTATTTGCATATAAAATATGTATAAATAGTATTATTCAATATCGAATAGACCCCAAACTTTATGAAATATGTTATTCCATATTTTTATACCAAAATATTATCTAAATCGATGATATTTTGTAGGTGAACTTGAACTTTTGGATAGTAGCGTGTAAGTGTATGTATATATATACGTGTGTGTGTGTGTGTGTGTGTGTGTGTGTGTGTGTGTGTGTGTGTGTGTGTGTGTGTGTGTGTGTGTGAGAGAGAGAGAGAGTGCATGCGTGTGTGTATACTTATATGATCTTGTAAATTTATTTTTCATTAAAAATCCAATTTTCAACGTGTTTAATTTCTTGATATTTTTCACATATAAAAATATATAGAACAGCCTCTCTCTCCTTTAAGTGTCTGAGGCTCTCAAAATATTTTTGTCTTCAAATACTTTACAAAGCAAAAACGAGAATTTTATTCTTTGCACATCATTTGGAAATGTAAATGAGTCAAGTGTTTTCTGAAATTGTACATTATTATAACTGAGCGACTTAAAAATGTAATGAATAACTTATCACGACACAGCTAAGCAAGAGACACAAGTACTTCTGTTTCTTCTTATCCACATCGGAAGGATGAACAACAAAGTTAAACTGAACGAGATTTGAACTCAGAAAAAGAAATATAATTAAATACCGCAAGGTGTTTTGTCCAGTGCTTTACTGATTCTGCTGCCCATTTTGATTTCTTACGTCGGTATAATCTTAGAAATTGTAGAAGGATAATATTCAAGATCAATCCTGAAGACAGTGTTTAAAATTAAATCACAGAGGTAGTCGACTAAATACTGCAAGACACTGTATCTATCACTGAGTCGATTGTACCCTACAATAATCAAATAATTGTTTTAAATTTTGACACAAGGCCAGCAATTTGGGTGGAGGGGATAAGTCGATTATATCGACCCCAGTGTTCAATAGGTAATTATTTTATCGACCCTGAAAGGATAAATGGCAAAGTTGATCTCGGCGGAATTTGAACTTAGAATATAAAGACAGACGAAATGCCGGTAAGCACTTTGCCAGGTGTGCTAACGATTCTGCCAGTCCGCATCCTTGAACAATAATCAAATAATAGCAACAATTGTACAACTTAACTTTTTTAGATCCTCAAACTTTACTATATTAATTATAATCTATCACGAGTATGTGAAAATATTTAGTCTTACCATGTACATTACTTAAGATTAAAATATTGGTTTCAGTTTTTGACACGAGACCAGCAAACTCCTGGGGGGAAGTTAAGTCGATTACATTGTCCCGTAGAGTTGAACTGGTACCTATTTTATCGACCTTGTTATCGACCTTGAAAAGATGAAAGGCAAAGTCAACCTCGGCGGAATTTGAATTCAGGAAGTAAAAAGTGTACGAAATCCCGCAAAAAAAAAAAAAGCATTTTGCCTGACGTACTAAAGCTTCAGCTACCTCGCCGCCTTAGTTAAGAGTCAGACATTAACCAATGAGTGTACAGTGCCGGGAACTATACTATTGAGAAACTGAGACTCAGTAGATTCTCTACATATTTGCTATACTTGTATCAAGTGTTCTCTGATTTTGGAAAATAGAGTCTGTAACGCACACACTGATGTGTTGTTTTGACATAAAGAAGAGGTTATTTAAACAGTAATAATGTTTCTATACTATTACGTGTGCGCATGTGTATACTTTTGTTTATCTGTGTCCTCGCATGTGTAGGCTTGTGAGAGTTTGGTAAACAAGGTTTGTTTTCGGTTAAAGCACGTTGTTTCTGAATGCATTTTGTTGATCGTGTTTACTTGACCCTCTACCTATGCAAATATTCAGAGCCAATATCCTACCTGAGTTCCTTGCCTCGTCTGTGTTAACTGATGACATTGGCCTGAAAATCTTCAAATTGTATATCTACCACATCACTCTTACTTCAAGTTGTATATCTACTCTTACTTCAAGTTGTATATCACTCTTACTTGTGTGGGTAGAGAGACTACAAAGCTCATTGACAGAACCACTCCTCATTAAATTGCTTTGAAATTAAAAAAATATAGCTTGTCATATATTGCGCTGTGAAATATATGATTAATCTTACAAGTTGGTTTATGTGTTGAATAATAGAGTTGCTGCACTCTCCAGTTTGAGTTTTCGATCAGATTTCACATTCTAGATGCAACCATAAGCATATAAATCTTAAGTGTCACACAAACATCTTTCTTTCATGTGATATACGAAATGGGTAGATTTAAAGGTTTGAATGTTTACGAGTAATATGTGTTTGCTGCTAATATATCAATATTATTATTAGTAGTAGTATTCTTGTTGTTGCTGCTGCTGTCGCTGTTGTTGTTCTTGTTCATGTGGTGGGAAGACGTGTTTTTTTTTTTCTCTCCAAGACATGACATTATTTTTGGCACTACTAAATGAAATTTTTTTTCAAGCACTTACAAAAGTATAGTTACAATTATTTAAAGAATGCCTGTCCCCGATATACGAGGTAAACAATAAAAAGAAGGATTGTTTTTATAGACTTTATATTTTATACTTACACGTACCGGACACAGTTCACACTTAAAATGACTATCAGACCCAAATAAGGTACAAGACAAAACGAGACGGAAAAGACAATAGAAAAACAAGTTACACAACCGAATGAACAAAATGAAAAATGAACATTTTAATGAAAAATTCATAGAAAAATATTTCAAACGGTCTAACAATAATAAAAACAAGACGACACTCGCACATAGTAAAACTTTATAAATCACTCATACAGTGGTTGTTTAGACTAGTTGTGCCTCAATGAAATACGAAATTTTTAGATTTAGCCCAGCTCCTAGAAAATAGGTAGTTTGAAAAACTAGCGAGAGATTTTTTTTTTTGTAAGATCTAATCTAAAAGAGAGCCATGCGTGTTTTAGAAAGGATGATGCTGGGTTACAATTATCATTATTATTATTGTTGTTGTTGTTGTTGTTGTTGTTATCTTCTTTCAATTTTGTTTCCATTTCTTACCGAGTGTCCTCCTAACACCAAGGGCAAAGAAACTCATTTTATACATTGGTTCACCATTAAAATAAACACACCAGATTGTTAATTTATAAAGTCATGTGAAAGAAAAGAAAAGAAAAAAGGCAGAGGAAAGAAGGAAAAAGAATTAAAAAATTAAAAAGTAAAGAAAATAAGGGGGGGATTCTCAGCGACAATGCTCTTCTCAGTACGTGTGACGTACCAGTTCAGACAATCTTTTGCACTTCTTCAAATAATTTTCAGTTCCATTTTTGATTATTCCAAGTGTGCCTACAATCACTGGTATTGTAACCGTCTTGAGATGCCACATTTTTCGATTTCAATAAGCAGATCTTTATATTTTCTGAGCTTATCAAATTCTTTTGCCGAGTATACAATGTATAGTGATGAAGCGGTGGGCTGGGTGGTCGCATTGGCCGCGAGTAAAGGTGATGAATTGTGTTGCTGAACGAGAGGGGAAATTGGAAGTCAGATAACCAAAAATTTCTGAGCGTACTTGATTAATGTATAGGTGGTGTTGTTGTTGTTGGTGGTGGTGGTGGTGGTGGTGGTGGTGGTGCAACAGTGATAATAGCTCTGAGGGTACAATCGTATGATTTCACTATTGCAGTTAGTGCTGTTGTTAATGTGGTGGTGGTGCTGGTGCTGCTGCTGCTTCTACTGCTGCTGGTGACTGTGGGGACGATGATGGTGGGATCGATCGTCGTTGTCATTATCGGCGTTGTCATGGTGATGATGATCACAGAGGAGATGGCGGAGGACTAGATACTAATATACTTTCAACAGTCTGTTGAGAATGCAGTTGCTACTGCTGCTGTTTCTACATCTGATGACGTTCATAAGGTGTAAGGGGACGTGATGAAGGAAGAGGAAAGAGAGCCATTTCAATGGCTATATATTGCAGAAGATATCAGTGATGCTGCTAACGTTGATGATGACGAGCCAATAATGAGGCAGTGATTGGTGATTGAGAGAGTAATGGGAAAAGGAGAGAGTGAGAAAGAGAAAGACTGCACGTTTGTTGTTTCTTCTTCTTCTTCTGATGATGATGATGATGATGATGATGATGATGATGATGATGATGATGATGATGATGATGATGATGATGATGATTATGATGATGATGATGATGATGATGATGACGACGACGACGGCGACGACGACGATGATGTTGATGATGATGATGATGGGGGTTGATATAACTCCTATCGCAAACTATATCCTTTCGAATCTGTTTTGTCCGTTTGTAAGAGATAATTAATAGGTCTGGCCATGTTCTAATGACTTCAGATTTCAAACGAAATACTTAGGTTTAAAATGTCAAGTATAGGGTTTGAAATGTTTTTTGTTTTTATTTTGTTGTTTTTTTTTTTTGTTTTGTTTTGTTTTTGTTTTTTTGTTTTACTCATATTCCATATTTATTAATCAGTAATTTTCTTTCCAGTCAATGATAAAAATGATATGAGAGGGGTTTTGAAAAGCGAGGAGAAAACGGGTAAAAGATATAGAGCGGCCTAGATAGGATTTAATAATGAATGCATCGGTTTCTGCTATGAATGAAAATTTCTAATGTGTCATTAGAGTCTTTATTACAATATCTGAATAGCAATCTACTCTACTCTGGCGGATATATTTAGTATTTATTGCGTTGCACTGAAAGCTGTTACCTCTGGGTCACGTATGGGAATTGATAGAAATTCCTTGTGAATACATCAAACAAAGGATGAAAGCCATATATCCATGTAGTCATCGATTGTAATTTCACATTGGTAACTATCGAAATAAAGAGTGAAGGATTAACAACGTGTTAAAGATATTTTTGCATGTAAACGATAAAATCTGCAGCTTTGTTAAATGAATATATTGATTAACATAAATGAAAGAAATGACATATAAGCTGAAGTAAATATCATATTGAAACTATTACTGAGTGTATTAAAAGATTTTGATTTTTTTTTTTTTAATTATTGCGGTGAAATTACAAAAATCCTTTTACTTATCTGGATTGTTTATTTGTTTTATATCTCAATTGATTAACAGTAGTGCATTGGTTACAAGCTTCTAACAGCTCAATCACTGATTCAGTTCTGACGGGAAGTGGGTCAAGAGAGTATGTAACATGATGCAGAACAAATACCACAAGGGACTTCGTTTGTAAAGTACCGTTTAATCGGCTTTTTTATGATATATACCGGCGAAAGATAAAGACACATATGCACACACAATCATACACACACACACACGCACGCACACATACTCACATACACATACTCTCTCTCGTTTTCTCTCACATACACACACACATATATACACATACACACATGTGGAACACAAACATACGCACGCACATACATACATGCATATGTGTACGATGGGCTTCCCTCAATTTTTATCATCCACTCTCAATGTATTTGTGATTCCGAAACTATGGTGGAAGACACTTGCCCAGGGTGCCATGCGGTGGATCGACTTGGGCCATGTTGTTGCGAAACCAGCTTCTTAACTATACAACCATCCCTACACCTATATAAATGTATTCTTTTATTCTTTTATTTGTTTCAGTCATTTGACTGCAGCCAAGGACGCACAGTACCAATCGCCTTCACTAGCTCTTCGACGTTGATTAATGAGCTAGTATTTAACCTGAATAACTTGGGGGTTTTATTAATACGTGAACATGAAACAAATCACTTGTCTGGGATGAATGCTTGGAAAAGAGTAAGCTCCGGCAAAGCAAGCGAGTGGCGTTAAACATAGCAGCGAGTTAAGCCATCGTCTTAAATACAAGACATCAAAACTTATTTACAACACTGATTGTTTCGTTCATTCCTCAATTTATCCGATCCACGTTAATTTCAGTTTGTACAGATAGCTCACCATGTGCCGTGAACTGAAATGTATCAATGATTAGTATGCACAATCTTACCTTTGTCTACTCCAGTTGCCACCAAAATCTTCTATCTTGTACGCAAAAATGGTAGTAAAACAGATGTAACATTGTGAAGGACTCTTTGCCCACTAAACGGTTAATATGACAGATACAAAGAAGACGGTGTGCTGGCAGAATCGTTAGCACAGTGGCATTTCATCCGTCTTCTCGTTCTGAGTTCAAATTCCGCTGAGGTCGACTTTGCCTTTCATCCTTTCGGGCTCGATAAAATAAGTACCCCCACCCACAAAAGTGTTGGCGTTGTGTCAAAATTTGAAATTAATATGAATGGTACAAAGATAAAAGCAATCATAAATATGTTAAGTGAATCAAACGTTTAATATTTGTCATGTATATCAGGGATGGAGTGGCATGTATTAAAATGTTCTGTATTTTATGCAGAAGCGAAAGTATGAAAAAAAACTAATCCTGGTAAGATTTGAACTCATAAAATGAACAACAAATGAAACACTAATGAATTCAATCATAATCAATGGAAATTTTTAATAATCTAGCTATTGATTCAGTAGCTTCATTATCGATTTGAGAAAATAAATACATAAAATGCAGCTTGTCATAAATTTTACTGAATTACAGAGTACACTAACCTCAGACTATTCCAAAACATTTCCTGAATTCCACATGATGATGAAAACAAATAGCAGTTCCTCACGGTTTCTAATTTATGAAGCTTCTCCTAAAAATAATGCATTTTTAAATGGGGTGGGATGGGTTGAAATAATAATAAATAAATGCGCCCTTTTAAAGCCTAACCAGGTTCATGAGCCCGGTTTCCCGGTTTCAATGGCGTATGTTCCCTAGCTAGACGGGACGCCAGTCCATCGCAGCGTTACTCATTTTTGCCAGCTGAGTGGACTGGAGTAACGTGAAGTGAAGTGTTTTGCTCAAGAACACAACGCGTCGCCCGGTCCAGGAATCGAAACAACAATCTTACGATCATGATGCTGATACCCTAACCACTAAGCCACGCGCCTCCACATGGATGGGTTGAAGGTTATCGGATGTTAATTTATCATATTTATGTAAATCCACAGATGTGTAAAGGAGACAACAATTTGATTGAAACAACGTCATTTTATGACTGGCACTGATTTATTAGAGCCCACCAGATGTAGATGCTACAAATACAGATTCAAGCACAGTTTCTGACACTTTCCTAGACCTTATTTAAATAAAGTATTAATACTTGTTATAATAATGACTTACCACTTTGACACGCGGTCAAATATTTGTAGTAGCAGGCAAGTAGGTTTACGGTTCATTAGCTATCTACTTATTAAATTAGCTGGAGGCGCAATTACCCAGTGGTTAGGGCAGCCGACTCGCGGTCATAGGATCGCGGTTTCGATTCCGAGACCTGGCGTTGTGAGTGTTTATTGAGCGAAAACACCTCAAGCTCCACGAGCCTAACCGACAGGAGATGGTGGGGAACCCTGCTGTACTCTTCCACCACAACTTTCTCTCACTCTTACTTCCTGTTTCTGTTGTGCCTGTAATTCAAAGGGTCAGCCTTGTCACATTGTGTCACGCTGAATATCCCCGAGAACTACGTTAAGGGTACACGTGTCAGTGGAGTGCTCAGCCACTTGCACGTTAATTTCACGAGCAAGCTGTTCCGTTGATCGGATAAACTGGAACCCTCGACGTCGTAAGTAACGGCGTGCCAACAACAATTAAATTAGCCACTGGGGAATGTAAGACGAAGGGTTTGAAATCTGAATGTAACAGGTAATATTAATTTAGTTAAACATTGTCATTGCTGTCCCTCCCCAGCTCAACTGACATAAATACTACAGTCTGCAGTTTGTTTTGTGGTTTGTTTCTCACAGCGTGGAAAAAGGATAGGCTTTCATAGAAAAGGGTTGTTGTCTATTGAAAGGACAGCGTTACACGGACAGGCATTTCTCTTCAGAACTATAAAATACTTTATTCTACACAGCTATTAACACTTTGATAAAACTCCAGTGGGACCAACAATGAAATAGGGTTCGAAAATAAAGTTATACTGGAACTTATTGGCATGAATTCACTCGTCGACATGCTCCGATACTGACTCTCAAAGCTGGCTAGGTTCGTACCACTTCCACTCAAGCGCCCTTCCTCGCCGATCTTATGTCCAAAGTCCTGGCCCCGCACCAACATCTTCATACTACCCAGCCTTCCCAAAGCGTCGGTCCTAAGGGATTTGCTCCCTGCATATTTTCTTCTACCGTAGCCGTCTTGCAACAGTTTAAATGTAACGCTAACACTAATTTCTCGACGACCTTCGAAGGCCTGCCTGGTCCATGAGTACTTCCCCATTTCCTCATAGACCAGCCTGGCAGAAAGAAAAATTAATATCTAACTGGTACCAAGGCGGTGAGTTGATAGAATCGTTAGCACGCCGGAAAAAATGCTTAGCGGCATTTCGTCCACCTTTTTGTTCTGAATACAGATTCTGCCGAGGTCGACTTTGCCTTCCATCTTTTCTGGATCGATAAAATAATTACCAGTACAGCCCTGATCCTCGAAATCGCTGGCCTTGTGCCAAAATTCGAAACCAATATATTACTGTCATTTATTACCTCAATCCGAAGACTGATAATAAATTTTTACTGGTGGGAATTTCCGTACATTTAAAGAGGAAACTAAAAGCAATGAAATACATAGTCCAGTGCTCTACTGTTTCTGCCAACTCACTGTAAATACATTATCATGATTAAATGAATGAAATAACGTTATATATTTAAAACGGCCACAAATGAACTGTTGATAATGAAGCAACAGTAATTTATGTAGTAAAGAGCAATAAATTATCGGAGTGCATGCTTTACTAGAGTGTTTCGAATTGATTTGTTAGCTCAATCGTTTAAGGTCATATACCATCAAAATCTTTAAGGGTTTTTTTAATCCTTAAGTATTCAAGACAACGGTAGAATCTCCCTCTGGTCGACCGGTTTGCTAGAATAAGCAACTAAATTTCCCTCATTAGACACCCTACTGTCATATATAAACAGATCAGACTGGTTAATGTAGTTATACACTATGCCTGAAAGAATGCTGGCATGATCATTGCTGAAGAACCTTTGATTTTAGGTCAACATGATTGATCAGAACTGACCTGGTACTAAACAACAAAAATATTAGAGTTTGATAAAGTAAACGCCAATGTTACCAAGCATTGATTAGAAAATAATAATTCTTTCTAATTTTGGCGCAAGGCCAGCAAATTTCAGGCGGGGTGTAATCGGTTACATTGACACCAGTAAATCATTGGTATTCATTTTATCAACGCCGAAAGGTTAAAAAGTAAAGTCGACCTCGGTGGAATTTGAACTCAGGATGTAACGCCTCGGAAGAGATACTGCTCTAACAATTCTACCACCTTCAACACAATAATAGTAATACAGTAATCCCTCGCCATATCGTGGTTCACCTATCGCGGTTTATTATTTAAGTTTACGTCGATTCCTCCGCAGTGTATTCATAATGAAATAAATATATACAGATTATAAAAAAACATACAGTACAGTACTTTTTCTACTTCGCAGGTTTTCACCTATCGCGGGGTTTTTAGAACGTAACACCCGCGATAGTCGAGGGATTACTGTAATTCTTTCAAATTTAGGCACAAGGGTAGCATGTTTGAAGGTAGCGGGTAGATGATTATATCAACCCCAGTGCTCAACTGGTAATTATTTTACCAACCTCGAAATGATGAATGTCAAAGCTAACAGCTTTGACATTGGGACTACTTGTCCTCTTCACTTGCTCCGACAAAATTCGAAGGCTCTGAAAAGGAATATGGGTGCTGCTCTTCCTCCTTTGGCTAAAACATTTAAAGAAATATTAGAGAAAGATATTGACAAAGATAAAAAAGTTGTCTCAATGAAAATAGTAAGTCCTTGATGACGTCGACGACGGCAGCGGTGGTGGTGGCCAGAGAGTGCTAAAAAAACCTATCGGGAAATACGTATCAATTCATAATTGGAAATTCCACAAGTCTGAGAGTGTAACCGAAGAGACGGAAAAACGTTTGTGAGAAGTACGGTTGTAATGTTTTTGTTTTGTTTCTTTTGTTTCTTTTTTCTTGTTTTTTTTTTGTTTTTTGTTTTTTTCTAAATGGTAAAAACAATTGAATCAATGGTCAGCATCCGTATGAGTGGCTACACTGTATCACAGTAAATACTGAGTAGACAGTGAGTTAAACATTCTTTCAGCTGGTATCTCTCTCATTAAATATGAAGAGTTGATTTAATGTATGTATAGCAACAGGATACTGTCTTCTCCAAGATTGTCTGATATTCAAATTATCTGACATTAGTCAACCTTAGATAGCTTTATCTAGAAAATGAAGGTGGCGGAGACATTATGTGTCTTTATTGATAAGCTAATCGATAAGTTTCTATATAAGAAAATAATGAAGCCAGAGGAAGTTACGTCCAGACGACTCGCGGATTTTATGTCTTCATTTTTACTTAATTATTTTTTGTTTTTGTAGTTTACATATTCGAAGAAAGACTGAACGTCAATTTTAATCTTCTATACATCTTCGATTCATATTCATCTTATGTATTATAATTTCATTCACATTTAGGATGCTTTATTAGAATATAAATCCACTACATCTGTACTTAACTATATTTCATTTTTATCGATGCGCGCGGTAAGAAAAACTTTGCTCTTCGCAGAATTTGAACTCAGAGCATAAAGAACCGGTAACTAAATACTGCATGCAATTTCCCTGAAGCTCTAATGGTTTTGCCAATACACAAAAGTGATACTGATGAATCATTTACAATTAATTCTTCATATTATTATCATCATCATCTGTCGACTACAACTTGGAATTGCATCGGGTGCGATGTCCGACGTGACACATATCAAACATATATTAATAGCCTAAGTTCCGCAATAGCTGCAACACCACAGCATTTTTTTACCATGTTCACTGTTCATCATCCCATGGGTAGGGTCTCAGGCTATGATTTGGTTAAATAAGTACTTAAAAATGATAGAAATGCACAAAAATGCACGCAGATGGAATGATGTCACCAGGCGGTTGTTATCGATTGATGGCAGTAGAACAGGAAACTGAGAAATTATTTAAACCAATCTGTTGCTGTTTTGCAAAAATCTGTGATAATAATTACCTGTTGTCAAAGTAAAATAGCTTTGCCGGGGGTTGTGTGCTTTTAGAAAAGAACGGATATACTTGTTGCTGGTGTCTTTCTTCACTGTATGTGTGTGTGTGTGTGTGTGTGTGTGTGTGTGTGTGTGTGTGTGTGAGTGTATGTTGTAGAGTATGTGTGTGTATGTTATCAACTATAAAGAGACGAACCATCAAGAGATTATAAAGAGGAGAAACTACAATACTTGCTTCCGTTTGTTTTTATTACTATATTTTGAACAAAAAAGCTAGAGTTGTACAGTAGGTGTGTATTGTTTGTGCTATGTTTAGTTGTGCGCGTGCGTGTGTGTACATGTGTGTGTTATAAGAACTGGAAACTGGAATAAAAAATTACGAAGAGAAACTATAATCTTTTATTCCGTCAATCATCTTACATATGTAGGTACACACACACACATACATACATACATACATACATACATACATACATATATATATATATATATATGTGTGTGTGTGTGTGTGTGTGTGTGTGTGTGTGTGTGTGGTGTGGTGTGTGTGTGAGTAAAGGTTTGTCTGTGTGTGTCTGTGAATAATATGTGTACACATACAGGCATACATATATGTATTTGCATGTGAATATATACATATACACGCATAGACACACACACATACACACACACACATATACACACACACACATATATATTCACACACACACACTTTAACACATATATAGATGTATGTATATATATATATATATATATATATATATATATATATATATATGTATGTATATATATATATATATATATATATATATATATATATGTATGTATATATATATATATATATATATATATATATATATATATATATATATATACACATACACATCAATATATATACATATGTAAATAGATATATACATATATCTATATACATACATATATATATAAATATGTATATATATACAATATATATACATCTATATATATACATACATCTATATATGTGTTAAAGTGTGTGTGTATATATATGTGTGTGTGTGTATATGTGTGTGTGTGTATGTGTGTGTGTCTATGCGTGTATATGTATATATTCACATGCAAATACATATATGTATGCCTGTATGTGTACACATATTATTCACAGACACACACAGACAAACCTTTACTCACACACACACCACACACCACACACACACACACACACACACACACACACACACAGATGCAAAGTGTAGTATTTTGGAGAAAAAAAAGCGGTATGCAGACACTAACATTTTAATAGCTGAATTTCCTGTCTAATTTAAGAGAAAGTCATATTGCTTATTCGTTGAGACAGTCGTGAAGAAATATTTTCATTTATATTTTAAGATTTATAAATTAAATTGGAATTGATTAATGAATATATTTGCATATATTAAATTAAGGAATAATAGCGGAAAAATAGTGATCACCTGTGATTATATTATTCATTTCTATATACATGTGTTTTATATGTTTTTGTGTATATACATAGCTACACACACACACACACATACACGTATTTATGAATGTGCGTGTGTGTTTGTGTGCGTGTGTGTGTGTTGTGTGTGTGTGTGTGTGTGTGTGTGTGTGTGTGTGTGTGTGTGTGTGTGTGTGTGTGTGTGTGTGTGTGTGTGTGTGTGTAATAAAAAGTCGTCTTGGAAGCGGTGAGTGAAATGGACATTTTATATGTCTGTTTGTGTGTATGTGTGTATGTATGTATATATATATATCCATATATATATGTGTGTGTGTATTTATATATCCGTATATATATATATATATATATATATATATATATATATATATATATATATATATATATATATATATGCATATGCAATAAATATTCTTTCAGTTACAGCAGCAATATATCGGTTGATCTAGATCAATGATATGTCATGTGATATCAATTGAGAGCAAAACAGCAAATGTTTATGATGGCCAGATAGTAAAAATATTTTTACCGTTTTCTTCTTCTTCTTCTTCTTCTTGTCTCATTCATATTATACATTCTTGGTTGAGATAGCGGATTCGTGTTTGTTTAAACTGACAATTTTAAATACAATCTATTCATCATGCCGAAAGCAATGTATATAGAAGAAATTTACCAAATTAACGTTTTCTTGAGAAGACTTTTCTGTTTTGATGAACATCTAAAAAAACGATTCTTTTACAAGCGAAGTGAAATATATTGGTTTCTTAAAACTGACGCAAGGCCACAAATTTTGATGAAGGGCGTAGTTGATTAAATCTCCGATGATACTCGATGGTCTTTTAATTTTATTGAGAATAAAAAGGCAAAGTCCACATTAGCAGCATTGAAGCTCTGAAACTCAGATCATACTGATAATACAACAACAACAACATCAATAATAATAATGATAATAATAATAATGATAATAATAATGATATGTTGAGCCTTAAATACTTAAAGGTGTTGATAAGAGAGTTTTACGTGATTATATCGATCTCAGTACTTACGCTATTATTCGTTTTATTAGCTAAGTAAGCGTAGAAAAAAAAAAGTATTATTAGACCCACCATTGTAACCATACCGTCACCCCCACTCACACACACATATGTATGTACAGGCGTGTGGAGGTGGGTGGATTAAATAGTAGAAAACCATCCGTTTTCCTTTTCTGTTATATCAGTGGTTAAGGCTGCAGATCGAAGTTGAGGCTTCACTCTCTTTTTAGAAACTACTTTTCATTCTTCCTAAGGCTATCTTCATAATATATATATGTGTGTGTGTGTGTGTGTGTGTGTGTGTGTGTGTGTGTGTGTGTGTGTGTGTGTGTGTGTGTGTGTGTGTATATCAAGTAAACAGAAAATGGAGATATATTGAGCAACAACAAATACATACATACATACATACATACATACAGAGATTTAACATTGCTTATATATATATATATATATATATCGAACAGTGAGAATGCGAACTTAACACTACATTGGTGGATAAATATTCTTTATTAACCAGGTTACCCTCGGTTTCATTATAAAAGAAGTATATCTAGTAACAGATATCAACCCTATTGCATGGGAGATTAGATGAAAACACCAATATGTGTGTTTGTCTTCTATTTTTCTTTTTTAATTATTATAAATCTTCCACTGAGGAGGGAGCTTGTTTCCTCTGAGGATGGAGCCCAAAGATACAAGCCTCCATCTTTGAGAAATGTCTTGCATATTTTTACTGTTCCACTCACAGATTGGACTTGTAATGTACCAATCAGCCAGTCAAATGTATGTATGTATGTATGTATGTATGTATGTTTGCATGTATGTATTAGTAAATATTCGCTTAAAAATGTATGAGAATCATAATATACGGTAAAATACTCTGAAACATAAAGTAGTGTGGAAATCTTAATTCATTTAGATTAATGAAAAGACTAGCCATGTTTCTTTCGTTTTCAAATTCATCAGAGTGCAAAAGTAGATTATGGAACTTGGGGTTTGTATGTATGTATGCGTGGTGATCGGGTAAGTAAATAGTATTTATCTGTCGGTGAAATTGCTAAAGTTAAATCCAAACTGATCGTTCTTTCTGATAGAGTTCTCTAGACTTTCAAAGGAGAATGCTCTTTTACATCAGAAATTCAAAGTACAAACTTAGATGGAGGAAAGGTGTATTTTTCGTAGATATCTTTTTTATCTTTTCTTTTACTTGGTTCAGTCATTTGCCTGCGGCCATGGTGGGGTACCGCTTTGAACAATTTGTTTACGCCGAATGATTCGACCCCAGTATTTAATTTTTTTGTTAAGCCTGGTACTTATTTTATCGGACACTTTTGCCGAACGACTAAGTAACAGGGACGTAAATACACTAACACTGACTGTCAAGCGGTAGTGGGGGACAATCACAGATACAAGCACACACACACACATACACACACATACGCACACACACGCACATACACGCACGCGCGCACGCACATATATATATATATATATATACTTCGGACTTCTTTCAGTTTCCGTCTACCAAATCCACTTACAAGACTTTGGTGGGCCGGCACTATAGTAGAAGACACATGCCCAAGGTGCCACGCAGTGAGCCCGAACCCAGAACTATGTGGTTGAGAAGTAAGCTTCTTACCACCCAACCTTCTAGTTTTGTTGTGGTTAAAGAGTTGAACAGATAAATAACTGTTTACAAAAAAATTATGGGAAAACCGAAATCTAGAGTAAAGTGCTAAAATATCATAGAGGGAAATCTTTGATTATTTGGGTACTTGCAAAACTAGATATGTTTTCTTCACTTAAATGTTCACCCGAATGCAAACTAGTTTATGAAGTCAGAGATTATGTGCATATGATGATGTAGTGATTGGGTGGTTAAATGGAATTACCCTGGTTAAGTAGTTTGCGACTTGGGGCATATATTTGGCTGCTACATGTAGCAGGTCACGCGTCTGCGCGGAAGTCTTCCCTCACTGACTCGAAGTAATTTGGCGGGAATGGTCATAGTGGGAACATCATGTTGAAAGTCACCTAGTCATGATAATCTCGTTCTTTGTATGTCAGGAATTATATTGTTGGATATAATCTTTATGTAAGGACGTGATTTGTGAGAATTTTGTCTGCCGTTTTCAATAGATTATGTTATTGTACAAGACACTGATATATCTACAATAAAAATGCTTTGTGTAAAGAAGAATGTTTGCAATGGGTATATTTTACTATTTATGTAAATATATAGATGCCAGACAAATATAAAACATGTAAAAGAAAGTTGTACAATTATATAAAACACAAGTCTATTGTATTTTGAATTATTGCTTAATTTAGAATGTTTTTTCTTAACACATTATTGAACATATTTCATTTGCTATACGTAAGCAAAATATTCTCCTCCTAATGAAAGTAAATATACATATAATGCTAAACTTTTGAAATTATTCGCAAAGTGATGCAAATAAGTTCTGACTGTTTCTCAATGCAAAGTAGACTGAGCACATAACCGTCAATGAGGTTTTGCACATCATGTAACAATGAGCTGGGGAAGGGGAAAAGCATGAGCATCGTCAAGATCAGAGAGGTTCACACTCTGCCGACGTTGTGATCGCTTCTGCATGATGATGAGTTCTTTTAGTTAGATAGGGGTCAAGAGTATGTCTAAGGATGTAGTTCACTATAATTACAAAAAGAAAAGGAAATAGGATGTCTCCCTGGAAGATTGCTAATGTTGTTGGAAAATTTCTAGTTGAACCGACCATACTTTGCGCAAAGTTTGATGAGTTTTCATAAATGATGTTGATGGCTTTGATAATCTCATGTGATGTACCTTAGTTTAACAGGATATTTAAAATGATCCTTTTGTTAACGCTATCAAATGCCTTACAGAAATTCACAAACACATTCGATTATTTTTGTTTGGGGATCCTAACATTTGTTATTCTTTTAAAAGCAAGGCTCGACAGAATTATTTATTTACCTTTGTGGAAGCTATTTTCGTTTTGTTGAGAGATATGAACCATATGAAGGAAAATTCTATTAAGAAAATCAGAGCTGAACATTTTTTCTTTTCCCTCTTTTATTTTTTTTATTTTTTTTGTCTAGAAATGTGAATGAAGGTCTCAGAAATGAGACAAGTGAAGTTTTCGAGAAGGTTGTTAGTTTCTAAATATCGTTACACAAACCTAACAGACGTCTATAAGAGTGGACTCTTCTAATTGATTGCTAGGATGTTATCTAGACCTGACATCTTGATGCTTCTTATTCTTTTTAAAGATCTTTTCCATGATAAATCTGCCAATCTGGATAGACAGGCTACGTGCTCCTTTGTCGTCGAGTTAGGTGTTGCCTAACTGTTTTACAATTTAGAATAAGAACTCAAAATGTTTGTCTTAGTGTTAATATGTTTTATAAAAACATTAAGTCCAATATAATGTATTTCGTATGACTCATTATTGGAATCGCTGTTTTAACTAAAGCATACACACACACTTATACACACATACCTATATGTATGTGTGTGTATATATATGCGTACATATATATGTATATGTGTATGTATGGATGTATTGTACGTATATATATGTGTGTTTGTATAAAAGTATGTCTGCATGCATGCGTATATACATGTATATGAAATGAAAAATTTCAGCTTCTACCAAAAGAAAAAGAAAGTATTTAACACTGAAAAACAGTGTCTCAACTTTACTGACTGAATTTCTTGTCTCCTGACTGCGATTGAAATTTGAGCAAATATTACAGGAAACGTTAATAAGAGTATTCAGAGGGGGAAAAAAGCAAAATCGAGAACACTTTATTGGATGCATGTGTAAAGATAAAATCAAATACAAAAAATATTTGATGGAAAGCATATGCAAAGATAAAATCAACTAGCTATAAAGCAAATGAATAGAATGGAAATAAATAAATGACGGTATAATTCGATCATATTAATTGCTGGTATTTTAGTTCATTCACAAAACGCCGTTTATGTTCAGATACTACAAAATACTACACTATTAAAGAAAGAAACTATATGATAAATTGAGAAAACTAGAAATAGAATATAAAATGAGAAAAGACGTTTACTTTCAAAAAGTTCTCAGAAGCGAACACAACGAAAACCTTAACGGAAACAAAAATGATTAAAAACAAAAACAAGGAATATGATGTCAGAGCTTTTCGTTGAAAATTTGCTATTGCTAATCTGTCTTTTGAAAATTACATAGTAAATATTTTGCTTTATGAAGACAACTACAATGGATTTCCACAATTCTAGCTATTCCTGTTCTGTTCGGTTGAGCAAAGACCACAAATCAACTTATTTGTGCAATTATCATGATTGTAAGCAGGCGCAAAAGCAAGAACAGTCCAAGAACTGTAATTAAATTATATAATGATATCAATACTTGACTGCAAATATAAAACTAATGGTAGAAATATATTACAAAACTCCAAAAACGAAGAGTACAGAAATTAAACAATGTTAAATCTAATTATGGTATCAATGTAAAATAAAATAGTCCGCTTAAATTCATTAAACATATCTTACATAATATATTGTTGCATGATATATAGAACGGCTTTTTTTTCCTTTTTATAAAGTTATAAACAGAAATAGTTTTGGAATAGGCGCTTAAACAGAACCTAAACAGCAAATGTTCTGTTATATTTAAATCTGCATCTTCTATCGCTTAAAGATTGTTAGCTACTTTACGTTTTACCTTTTACAATCGGTTATAATTTCCTTAATGCTTCGTCTGGTATTTCAGCTATGAGCTCAAATTTTTACCAGGATTGGTCTTGCAACTTTCTTTTCTGTGGAAAATACAGAAAATATTTATATTGATATCGATTTTTTTGCGTCCTGGCTGATAAAATGAATACCATTCAAAGTACTGGTGAGACCTACATGATAGATCATACTCTGGTCAAAACATGTGACCGTCCGTCAATGTTAGAAACTGATACTTGAGAAGTTCATATATCCATAAGAAATATTAAACGTTTAATTCACTACATGTATTCTTCTAGTTGTTTGGTTTTGTAAAGTCCTATATACTTTATTCTAAATATGCGTCTTAATATTCGTTGTGGTTGTCTCTGTAATTTTCATTGCGTAATTCAGAATATGATCTTAGTTTTCCCTTTCAGTTTATAGGGTATAATTCTTTATAGGGTATAATTCTTTATAGGGTATAAATTTAAGCTTGTATGAAAGCTGGGTATTACGTTGACTTTCTTTAACTGTAACATTAGGTAAACAACAACCACATTTTCTCACCGGTTTTCCATGCATCTACCGAAAGAAACAATTGCAGACATTATATTATGTAAAAATAAAAAGAAACTAAACAAAATAGTTGATAAAAACAGCTATTTATATAGAATGCACAAAAGAACTTGAATTTTTTTAACAGAAGCTATATTTAGAGCAACATATAATAACACAGACAGTGAATCCTTTTAAAATTTTATAGTAGACACACCGCTGAGCTATTTCCAGGTCGATGAATGAAACCTGACGCCAGTAATCATAAAATTCAAGTCCGGTGATAACCAATAGAAAACACACATCAGCGTCCTGTTATTCTAGTATCTAATAAAACAGCTATAAAACAACAATAACTCCATTAGCTAAAGTCTTTCTATCCAGAATATAATATCAAGATCTTGAAAATGCTGATGGACTAAGATAATTTATTGCTCCAAACACAGCATAAACGACTAACAGTGAAATGCGATATGAAAATATACATAACCGTACTTTAATTTAGAATTCTTCATATAATCCACAATAGTTAAAAGTGATGTTATTGACCCTCGAGGTCAACTTTGATTGAGCAGACTTATGATCAAAGGTGTTCCGATCAAGACTATCCTGAATCTTTTTTCACAGTGTCCATCCTTATGATGATGTGGTGTGATTTAACAGAGATTTGGCTGTTATTTCTAGCAGGTGTTGCAATAGCTTAGAGACTAATTCGCTACTTAATTAAACGTGATGTGATAGTTGATATCTGGAAATATGTTCCCATTTCCGTGTCCTACTTTAGCAAGCGGATAATGGCTAATCATTGATTCGTTACAATTACGATGGCGAGAGTAACAAAGATTAGAGTTAAGGTTTATTGTTATTGCCAAGGACTAAAGTCAACATACATGTAAAAGATGAACATGATGACGATGATTGTTGTGGGTGGGTGATATTGATTATCAATAGGTAGAAGAGGGTGATTAAAGGGTAGTTCGATTAGTGGTCGCTGTAGATGGACACCTTACGTGATCAGTCAAACTAGCCGAGCGATCGATTATATGATCTCTTCTATGGTTTGTTAATGATATTGCCGACAATGATGATGATCACAATGACGATGGCCATGATGATGGTGATACTGACGACGATGGCGTTCATGATGGCGGTGACACCATTGGTTTTAATGTTTACACCTGTCTTGTTAATGTCATTGGCAGTATCGTTGTTGTTAACGTTGAGATTATTATTATTGTTGGTGGTAGTAGTATTGTTGTTGTTGTTGTTGTTGTTGTAGTTATTGTCGTTGTTGTTGTTGTTGTTGTTGTCATTGTTGTCGTTGTTCCTCATAACGCACGGCATTTTCACAGTCGTCCTACTTGGTAGTGTGTTGTTACTGAAGTTCTTACTGACAGCATCAAGAGCTACCACTTCTGTTGCTGCTGCTGCTGTAGCTGCTGCAGCTGCTGCTGTTGCGGCTGCTGCTGTTGCGACTTCTGCTGCGACTGCGACTGCTACTGTAACTGCTGCTGTTGCTGCTGTTGATGCTGATGCTTTTGTTGATGCTGCCGCTGCTATTACTGCTACAGTTTCTAATTGCTGCTGCTGTTGCTGCTTCCTATGATGATGATGTCTCTGCTGTTACAACTAGTGATGTCGCCGCATGTTGTTGTTTGTAGCAGATGCTGTTACACGTATTTCTTTCCCTCCCCCTGTTGATACTGTTACTTTTGCTGCTACCTTTTCCACAATTGTTGCTGCTTCTCTGACTGTATACACTGTTTGCTACGCGTACAGCTGATGATGTTCATAACTGATGTCATCTCTCGCTATTTTCTCCGTAATATTGTTTTGTGTTGCTTTCATATGTCATTGTCATTTGGTATATTAAGGAGGAGAGAGGAGGAGAGAGGAGGAGAGAGGAGGAGGAGGAAGAAGTGGAATAGGGGGATGAGGAGGAGGAGGAGGAAGAAGTGGAATAGGGGGATGAGGAGGAGGAGGAGGGGGGAGGGGAGGGGGAGGGGAGGAGGAGGGGAGGAGGAGGGAGGAGGAGGGAGGAGGAGGGAGGAGGAGGGAGGAGGAGGGAGGAGGAGGGAGGAGGAGGGAGGAGGAGGGAGGAGGAGGGAGGAGGAGGGAGGAGGAGGGAGGAGGAGGGAGGAGGAGGGAGGAGGAGGGGAGGAGGGGGAGGTGATGGTGAGGGTGTGGTGGGGAGGGGGGAGGGTAGGGGAGGGTAGGGGAGGGGGTAGGGGGGATGGGAGGAGGAGGGGGTGAGGGGGTGAGGAGGGGATGAGGAGGGGGTGAGGAGGGGGTGAGGAGGGGGATGAGGAGGGGATGAGGAGGGGATGAGGAGGGGGATGAGGAGGGGATGATGAGGGGATGAGGGGGGATGAGGAGGGGGAGGGGAGGGAGGGGAGGGAGGGAAGGGGAGGGGAGGGTGATGGGAGGGGAGGGTGATGGGAGGGGAGGGTGATGGGAGGGGAGGGTGATGGGAGGGGAGGGCGGTGGGAGGGTGGTGGGATGGGTGGGTGGGGTGGGAGGGGAGGGGAGGGGTGGGTGATGTGAGGGGTGGGAGGGGAGGGTGGGAGGGGAGGGGATGAGGAGGGGAGGATGAGGGGAGGATGAGGGGAGGATGAGGGGAAGGGGAGGGGAGGGGAAGGGGAGGGGAGGGGAGGGGAGGAGGGGATGGGGAGGAGGAGAGGAGGAGGAGAGGAGGAGGGGAGAGGAGGAGGGGGAGAGGAGGAGGAGGAGGAGGAGGAGAGGAGGAGGAGGAGAGGAGGAGGAGGAGAGGAGGACGAGGAGAGGACGAGGAGAGGACGAGGACGAGGACGAAGAGAGGAGGACGAAGAGAGGAGGACGAAGAGAGGAGGACGAGGAGGACGAGGAGGACGAGGAGGACGAGGACGATGATGAGGATGATGAGAAAGAAGACAACGACGACGACGACGACAACGATGACGATGGCGAGGACGAGGACAACGAGACAGGCCCTTAATCTTGGTAGCTTTCTAATGGAGAAACATTAATGCGGTTGATTTTCAACTAGGATAACTTTGTCAACGCGTGCAGGGAAACTGAAGGATTTCTCAGGGAAATTGTTCAGTGAATTCTGTTCAGAGTGATAATGTTACAGTTAGGTAGAAAGGGAATCGAGTGGATTGTCACCACCGGGGGAGATAGCAGTTAAGCCATTCAGAGTGGCAGCGACCTCGTAACAGCATAAAAAGAGAAGGAACTAGTGGCTGTCGTGTGCTGGCGACTAAATTATTTCCACTCAGTTAAATAACCTTATTCTGGAGTGGGATGTGAACTAAGATGTTTCAGTGTTTGCAGAAGTTTGTCCCCAAATATGCGTGAATAACTCCAATATAGCTCTGTAGCAATAAAAACATATATTATACATATATATATATGCATGCATGCATACACGTGTGTGTGTGTGTGTGTGTGTGTGTAGTAAAAACTGCTCTTGTGTAATAAGTATTATTAACTACATATACTACTGTATATGGTTTGTGTATTTTCCGGTGTATTTTCCGTGTTGCTGGTGTTAAAACACCTTAGTCATGGGCAAGCGAGATAATCCCACTTGAGAGTGATGGGCATCGATATTTCGCCCATTTTTGTGGCTTATCAGCATCATGCACCATCTTGGGTTGAAGGCGAATCACCAAGCCAGTTCACGACTTATATGCTCATGGCTTGTAAAATCAAGAGCTGGTATGCCTGGAAATTGCATACCTAAGAGAAAATTTACATATGAAGTAGAAGCAGCTCTAATATAATAAATATTATTAAATACATATATTAATGTATATGCTTTGTGTATTTTCTGGTGACTGCAATGGCGTAGCAGAACATATAAACTCACATGTCACATGTTGCTGGTGTTAAAACTCCTTAGTCATGGACAGGCGAGATAACTCACCCTCAATCCCATTTGGGAGAGATGGACATCGATGTTTCGCAATGTTTGTGGCTTGTCAGCACCATGCACTCTCTTGTCCTGTCCATGACTGAGGTGTTTTAACACTGGTGTATGAGGGTTTATATACTCCGCTACGCCATTGCAGCCATCGGAAAATACACCACCTTTAGTCGACCCCATGACTTATTCTTTGTACGCCTCGTACTTATTCTACCGAACCGCTAGATAACGAGTACGTCAACACACCAACATCGGTTGTCAAGTGATGGTGTGGGGACAAACACAGACACACAAATACACATATATATGTACGATGAGCGTCTTTCAGTTTCTATCTACCAAATCCACTCACAAGGCTTTGGTCGGACCGAGGCTATAGTAGAAAACATTTGCCCAAGATGCCACGCAGTGGAACTGAACCCAGAACCATGTGGTTGGGAAGCACGCTTCTTACCACACAGCCACACCTGTACATATACATATATAGTGTGTGTGTATGTGTTTGTGTCTTGTGTGTGTCCCGTCACCACCGCTTGACAACTGGTAATGTTGTGCTTATGTCTCCGTAACATAGCGGTTCGACAAAAGAAACTGATAGAATAAGTATTAGGCTTCAAAAGGTCCTGGGGTCGATTTGTTCGACTAAAACTTTTCATGGCGTTGCTCCAGCATGGCCGTAGTCAAATGGCTGAAACGAAAGATAAAAGATATATATGCATGTATGTACGTATATACGTATGTATAAGCAGAAAAATGCGAAACAAGATGGGAAAAATAGTACTCGAATACCAGAGGTAGAAAATGCTTTGTTATTAAAGGTGCAAAAACATCACAAATTCTTATTTCATTCTTGATCACAACTGCACGACGAACTGTAAGTCAAACTCTGAGTAACAGTTTTTTTTTTTTTTGATAATTTTGTGATGTTTTTGCAGTTTTAATAATAAATAACATATATATATATATATATATATATATATATATATATATATATATATATATATATATTAAGTATATGATTTCACTTATTAAACAGAGTTCAACAAATTCATTCATATTTTACGTAAATGGAGATTAAATGTTAATATGGATGATGTATTTTTATTCATGTAGCTATACGATCGTTTCATACAGAAAGACAGTAAATTCGTTTTAAGAATCTGAGTTGTCAAAAAGTACTGGTCAGTAACTAAAAAATAAGAAAAAAAGCTAAAAAAGAAGTTATAATTACTTAGGAATGGCGTTATTACTCATTTTTGTAATGTTTTATTGTTCTTGGAGTCGTGTCTATTTAAACCAGACTAAAAGATAACACTTGGGTGCTGATATATATAATACTAATAAGGGTAACATTCTCCTATAGATTTGTATAAAGGAGCTGATTTAAAACTCCCATATATGAAGTAAAAAACCAAATAAGAAAGTACAGAATTATGGAATATTGGAGACTAATATATATATATATATATATATATATATATATATATATATATATATATATATATATATATATATATAACCGTCAATAAACAGTACGGCTAAGTAATTAATTAGAAAAAAGTGTTTAATAGTAATCATAAATAGTTTCAGGATTATAAAATTTATAATTAAAATGTTTTTTATAAATAATATGTCTAATCTTTATAAAAAAAAAAAAATCAGTGTAATATTACGAGATTTAGTTAAATTTGTAGAAGGATATATGAAGAGGTAGACACTAAAAGACGGTTAATAAAATAAAATAAAAATAATTTTTTTTTAAATTTAAATTGAAAATAAGACATTAAAAATATTATCCGTTGCTAAAAACATATATAATCATCTATAGAGCGGTATAGAAAAGTTATATTTAATAATAACGAAAAGAATTGTGTGTAATTGTGGAGGAAAAGCTAAAAAGTAGAGTTATGTGTAGTGTAGGGGAGATAACAATTAAGTGGTCTTATATTTTCTATTTATATAAATATAAAAATATAAGAATATAAAAAGTAAATAGATTGACATCGTATGCATATGGATATGTACATGCAAAAATTGTGTCATACATAATTTTATTGTTAAACAATTATGCGTGTACAAACCGGTACAATCATACATGCATTTACAAACGATTTTTGTACATAGAAAAACATTCACTGATAAATACTTACGTATACATACATATATATATATGTATATATATACGGACATTTACAAACAGATATTTGTACATACGATAATGTATATACTAATATCCCGTACACATCAATACCAAAGTATAAAGCCTTATACATGGAATACTCGGACGTGTGTGTGTGTGTGTGTGTGTGTGTGTGTGTGTGTGCGTGTGTGTACACGTAAATAATATTTATATTGGCCTGAATGTATATTGGCCATATAGGTATAGGTTTACATACGTACATATATACATTATAAAAATTAGAATTAGAAATTCAAAAAATCTTTTATAAATATTATAAGCATTTTTGATAAAAATAATTATAAAAATAATTATAAAAATAGCTATAAAAACTAGTTGCTAAAAAAAATTATAAAATAAATTTATAAAATTTATAAAATTTATAAAATTTATAATAATGGTAATTTGTATATATAGATAGTGGATAGCATAACATGATACTTATGTATAATTTATATATACTAAAGACACAATGCCGAAACAAAACTTTCTTTAAACTCAAGGCAAACAAAGCTGTGTTTGGTAGTGCAATGAAAGCACGCAAAAAGAAGAAGAAGAAGAAGAAGAAGAAGAAGAAGAAGAAGAAGAAGAAGAAGAAGAAGAAGAAGAAGAAGAAGAAGAAGAAGAAGAAGAAGAAGAACAACAACAACAACAACAACAACAACAACAACAAGAGCAAGAACAAGAACAAGAGCAAGAAGAACAAGAAGAACAAGAACAAGAAGAACAAGAACAAGAAGAACAAGAACAAGAAGAAGAACAAGAACAAGAAGAAGAACAAGAACAAGAAGAACAAGAGCAAGAAGAAGAAGAAGAAGAAGAAGAAGAAGAAGAAGAAGAAGAAGAAGAATGGGAGTGACAAAAGAAAAGATACATGGTGGAAAAGAAGAATACATGCGGGATTAGATATGCTCTTGAAGGACATTTCTATGTTAGACCGAAAACAGAAGGAGGAGCTTAATTGCGAACAATATGATATTGAAAGATAGGGCCTGAGGCCTGAAAATGGTAATGGAGGAACTGAAACAGCGCCTCGTTGCATAGAAAGCAAAGATGGTAAGATATGACCAAAAAAATGAAAGGGTGCCAGCAGAATAGGTTATTCAGAGTAGATCAGAAGAGATTCTACTAAGAAATAAAAAGACAGTGCACAGATGAAAAGTTGATACCAGATAACATTGAATGTTAAAGGTTTTGGAGTGACATCTGGAGCAAAGATGTCTGTCTGAGGCCCTTGTTGTGACTTGACAAACAGTACAAACCCCCGGTAGACACAATATCTTCAATCAACAACCTCACGATATTTTATACTGTGCGACGTCTATAAGAATAATAATAATAATAATAATAATAATAATAATAATAATAATAATAATAATAATAATAATAATAATCTTTTCTACTAAAGGCACAAAGCCTGAAATTTGTGGGGAGAGAATTAATCGATTACATCGACTCCAGTCATCTTAAAATATGCAAACCTCCAGTTACTAATATATAAGATCCTTATCAGGCGGTGAGCTGGCAGAATCGTTAGCACGCCGGACAAAATGACTGGCGGCATTTCGTCCATCTTTACGTTCTGTGTTCAAATTGAACACTGGGGTTAATGTAACCGACTTATCCCCTCCCCACAAACTTCTTGTCCTTGTGCCAAAATTTGAAACCAATATATCAAACCCTTTAATTAAACTGTACATTCAATCAATTTCTTTTACCTCTATATTACAAGTTTCTTTTTCAGTGAACTAGAAAGTAGTGAACCCTTTTCTTTCTACACCGTCAGGCCATTAAACGACTCCTAGAGATTTCTTTGACAAGCGGTATGTGTTAATCATGAAATTTTTGTAGGTGAATACAAAGTTGGTTTCCCATGGCTTTCAGGTAAATTTTAAAAGACGCCATCTTGATGACTAGACGCGTTACGTTCTCATACCTACATGTGCGTCAAGAGCTAGGCTAATGTTGCTACAAATCATTTCGTCCAACTCTATAACAATTCCACAAACCCACCGCCTTGGATACTTTACTTTCTCTAAATCAGAAGGATGAAGAGCAAAGTAGACTGCGGCAGGATCTGAACTCAGAGAAAACCTGCAAAGTAATTTTGTTCTTCTAACGATTCTAGTATTTCGATGCTTCACACTCTTGACCGAACTCGTTAGATACACTGTTTTAATTCTCTTTTCCTCACACTACTGTGCTTCTCTCTCTCTACCGTCTCCCCCACCCTCTTTCTCTCTTTCTCTCTTTCTCTCTCTCTCTCTCTCTCTCTCTCTCTCTCTCTCTCTCTCTCTCTCTCTCTCTCTCTCTCTCTCTCAGACCGCGTGCTAAATACTTTGCTCAAGTTCTTACTCCTCGGAGTTCCCCAAAATTTGACATACTAGGATTATACATATATGTAATCATAGTGTAAGTCAAAAGGTCTATTTACTTAAAAAGATCTATCTGCAACTAATAGAAACCATGAGGTGCGGTGACATTAATCACTTTCCCAGAATTTTTGTGACATAGGTAAAATAAATTAGTCCGATCCAGGAACTGAAACCACATTGTGGACACAACTCATAGAGGCATATTTATGTAGTTGTCGTTTCTGGTGCCACTGCTAATATTTCTTCACTTCACGTCGACCTGTGTCAACCTACATAGAGACTCCTTCGGTGACTTGTAAGGAGTTTGCATTAAAAAGATCGAGGTTTAGCATCATAAGTGAAAAGAAAAATATTGAAAAAGGATTTGAAACCTTATCAAGTTTTCAGCAAATCCAGGAACTTACATCTTGAGCAACAACTATTGTACTAAGTGCTTAATTATTAATATATTATTATAACTACAAAACTTATTTACAAAAATACGAAATTTTGGCCTTCTAGAATTAGCAGTTAATTGTTCCTCAAATCAAGACGTTACATTGGATATTGTAATTTTAGACACACTGTGTCTAAATATAAGATGGGATGGTCAAGGCTGAAATGCTTTTGACTATAGGTCTACTCGATCTTGGTTGTTCCGATGTTAAACAATAGCATCCTGTTTACATCAGATTGGTTAGTAAACATGTTTATTTTCTCGAACGCTAACACCGTGTTTTTTGTTGTCTTCTCTCTCAGAGGTGTGGTGAGACCTGAAGTATTGCTTCTCTCTCTCTCTCTCTCTCTCTCTCTCTCTCTCTCTGCCCAATGTAATTATTACTTAGGGAATATTTACATGATAAAAAACTTTAGTAATTTATTTAATAGTCCAACTTCAGAAGAACGAGTGAAGTAAGAAAAAAAAAACTATTACATATTTCTTAATGTTACTTTTAAGATATTCTACTATTTCACTTCTAGATGTATTTGTCAAGAATTTTTATGAATGCACACATATGTATGCATATGTATATGCGTGTGTGTGTGTGTTTGAGTGCGTGCGTGTGTGCGTGAGTGAGTGAGTTTGAAAGTCATAAAACAAACCTTATTTCGTCTGTATTCTGACATCTTATACATTCGTCCATGCATACATTATAATTCATTTGCATAACAAGTTTCATGTGGATAACGACGGACTCACATTCCATTCTATTGGAGAGACTTGTGTGTAAGCATGTGTGCAAATAGAATAAAATTGCTTGTAAAGACGTGATTGCAATTATCTCCTATATTTGTATACCCTTCGTTTCCGTATCATGCTATATAAAGAAAAGAATAGTTCAGTGTCCAATTTAATTGATATATGGACGCTTTACGATTTATCGATTAGAATATCAATTAATATTTATGTCTGTATTTATATATATGTGTGCGTGTGTGTGTATGTGTTTGTGTATGTACATATATATGTATATATAATATATATATATATATATATATATATATATATATATATATATATATATATATATATATATGCTATTATTGATTATAGAAGTTACAAAATGCACTAAACATATCCACCAGCCCAAATTTCTGAGTTGTATGCGTTTTATGTTATTTATGAGGCTAACATGAAAAAGCATCCGCTTATTATATTAACATAATCTACTGAAGCCATAGCTTTTATAGAACAATAAGATTTGTATTTAATCATAGTCGTGGAATAACTTGTTTATTTCAGTCCAGTTTTGACTCTAGAACTACGTTATCTTACCATGTAATTCTATCGAAATGTTTTATATATTCCAAAGCCAGAAGCAATAAACTTCCTCATAGTTAATTCGTTCTATTTTCTGGAACTATCAACATTTTATAAATTCTTCACAACGCTTTTATTGAAGATTTCATTCAGTATTAACCACTTGATAATTAGAAAATTCTTGTTAAAGTTTATAATTAGAAGAAATGTTCAATTAAAGATGTCCAAATAAGTATATAACAAGGTTACAAACCAATAAATTAGCAATTTTATAATTTAAAACAAATGATCAAGCCTAATAATCATGATGGATATCTTAGTGGGATAAAAAGTATTATTGTATGTGTGTGTGCGTGTGCGTGTGTGTGTGTGTGTGTGTGTGTGTGTGTGTGTGTGGTGTGTGTGTGTGTAGATAGATCATATATATTTATATTATGCACGTAGATGTATATATACATATATGTATGTATGTATGTATGTATGCATGTATGTATGTATGTTATATATATATATATATATATATATATATATATATATATATATATATATATATATATATATGCGTGTGAAAGTTTGTAGTAATTTTTTTTATCTTTGCTAACAAACTTATCCGAATAATGGAATCCATTAATTGAACTAGATTGCTTTTATTTATTTGAAGAACTTCTGTTTCTCTTACTCCACAAACACCATTAATCAGTACTTGTTTCATTTTTAATCATGTGGAGTCATTAATAGGTTATAAAGCGTTAAAGTTAACTTACTTCTAGTCCATTTTTCTTTTTACATTCTCCAACCAGAAATACACATTCTGTGAAACGAAGATTAACGATTACTCAGGTATATATTTTTTTATCTGTAATTTCCTTTCTTTAGCAATATTTTCCATTATCAATAGTTCTACTTTGTTTTCTCTCAGACGTAAACAACGACGCATTATTTCCAAAATATATTATCTTCATTGGAAAGGAAATTTTCTTGTTTTCCCTTAAGTTCTGTTTCATCTATTTTATTATTACTGCACCCATTATTTGCTCTTCCTATATTAATCAAGATTTTCTATATATTACCGACATCATTGTTTGTGCAAGACAGTTATGACCATATATTCTTTGTCAAGTAATTTTCGGATTCTGTTTTTTTTTTTTTAATATTCCAGTTAATTCTTAATATTTAACATGATTTTACATTTTATTTTCAATTATTTCGTATCTTGTAATGTTTCATTTGCCTTTAATATGATTTGATGATAATATTAACAAATATCACTTTATAAGATTCAGCTAGGAGTATACAACCTACAGATGTGCTCAGAAAAATACAACAGCCAAATCAGTTGTGACTTCTCATGATTAAAAATGATACAACTACTATAATCAAGAACCTTATTAAATAAACAGATGGTTTGGGGAGTTGGGGCTACGGAAGTCATGAGTAAAGCCCTTCTTCTACACCAAACGGTTCAAACAACAAAAAAAGGAAAACATACAAACTAAATGGTGACATCGGCATGTTAATTTCGTCATGAAGTTAACAGTGTTAACAATGAACAATGTTCATGATGACGTGGTTACTAGCATACTTGATGTAATAAGCAAAAGAATTTGAATTTGTTAGTCACATTCTTACTGATGAGGATAGCCAATATCTAAATTGCAAATTCTGAAAGGAATAAGCAGGAAAGACAGCTGCAAAATTTGATTAATCAAATTAAATATATAATGTAATGTGGGACGAGTCAAATCTTTGATAGTACGCTGACAACTTTGAACATGTTTCGGGTTTATTAGACATCATCAGTGTAGGATCACACAAAATCAACATTTCACCTGTCAATCTCAAGCGTTGTAGTAACGGTTATATTGTAATACGCTATGAAATATAAAAACGTAAAGAGAAAGAAGCGCTTCCGGAATTATCACTATACTACTAAAGATCAGACTCTCTCATCACTGCATTGCATATTTAATTTATTTTAATAACAATTTCGTAGTTGTCCCCACCTGCGTTAGTAATTTCGATAATAGTTATTTTAACATTAACGATGCAATTTTAATTCATTAAAGTTTCTCAATTTACTACATGGAGTATACTAGTGCCTGCTTTGTTATTAAGTTTTCATAAAATAAGATTCCTGTGTGTTTCCCAATCGTTTTAATAAAATAAAATGTATTGACTTATTATATCCAGTATACTAGCGCCTACGTTACTTGTAAGTTTTTATGCAGCAGGCGTCACAGGGTATTTTTCTCCAGTCATTTAATGTTATTCACATACTGATTAAATCCTGAAAGACAACTTCGTATATTATTCCTATTAATTTCATTAACACCATAGCATTCACACGAAGTTGATCTTGACAGAACAACATCTCAAGTTGTATAATGTCTGGTATTTCGCAGCTAAGTAGCCTATTTTATTGATAACAAATGTCGGCCAACATAAGCCAATTATAAATGGAATTTACAAAGACAAATACAATAATGTGACCTTCTGCAATCCTTCGAATGATATTGATTAATGTATATTTGCAACATCATTAAATAATTAGTATCGCTGTGAATGGGACAGACTGAGATTTTATATAATCGCTACAAACTAATAATTGATGTATATATTTGTCTTCTGGATAAAGTCCAATTTAGGAATGACAGTAAAATAATATATACATAGAGTTAAAATATCATTAGAATCATTTAAGTGAGAGCAGGATATGGTACTATGCAACCATGGTACCACGTTGTGACTCTAAATAATATGAGTGGCTTTAAGTCGATCTTTCATTTCCAACGAAATGAAGAGCCGTTCCTAAATCATTACTGACAGATGATATCATGTGACCAGCCCAAATTATTACATTAGTGGCGAATAGAGTCATGTGACTAACCTACTTGTTCTAACTGTCATCTGGAATTTATCATGCTTTCTACAAGAATGCCAATATTCTTGAAATACGTTAGCAATTCGTCTTAAAAGCAATTCAAAAATGGTGTTACAAACAAAACTGTTGAGTACTGAAAGCATCTAACCAAAAATCTCCAGCAAGCTGTTTTTTACTTTTACAAAAATAATATCTACTGAGTCATTGAAGACGCCTCTACGAGGTAGCCCACTTGGCAAGAAATAGCAGGCAAATCTCACTCAAGTTATACTTTAATATAGGTGAAGGCGTGGCTATATGGTAAGAAGCTTGTTCCCCAGTCACATGGTTCGGTGTTCAGTGTCACTGCATGGCGCCTCAGGCATGTGTCTCCTATTATAGCCGCGGGTCGACCAAAGCCTTGTGAGTGGATTTTGTAAACAGAAATAGAAAGAAGCCCGTCGTATGTGTGTGTGTCTGTGTTTCCCATACATACATCGCGTGACAACCGGTGCTGGTGTGTTTACATCCCCGTAATTTAGCGGTTCAGCACAGGAGGCGGATAGAATAAGTACCAAGCTTTAAAAAGAATAAGCACTTGGGTCGATAACTTCGACTAAAACTTCTTCAAGGTGGTGCCCCTGCATGGCCGCAGTCTAATGACTGACACAAGTAAAAGATAAGAGAAAGATATCTTAATTAACGAAAGATACTTAATGCAGGGATAATGTAGCCTTAGATACACTGCACCCGAATAACAGAATGCTAATGGTCGAGGATAAAATAACCTCCATCTGAGAGCAAATAATAGCATCATATATTTGTCTACACATTGTAAATTTGTCAGGCCTTACCTTCAATTATACCGGTGCCATTTCTGTTTCATTGAATTATTTGCACTTCCATTCGAAATGGATCTTTCTGTCTGGAAATCAATAGCTCTGAGAAGAGAGGAAGAAAACAAAATCAATTAGCACAAACAAAAGATGTCATATATTAGGAGTTTGTTCTTTTGTTAGTTTTGTTTTGTCTCTCTCTGCAACAAGACTATTCGAAAAGTCATTGTGTTAGCTTGTATAAGGCATTACGCTAACGTCGTTGATATAAAAAAAAAGCACTGATTCACCCACTCACATATTATGATATTCATATAGCCTCATACACAAACACACCCACATTGGCGCCAGACAACAATTAATGGTCGAGTCTCTAAGTACCAGAATAATTCCTTATCTACGTAGAAATATTTAAAAGGTATGCAACAACAACAAAAAAGAGCTGCTAACAAAAACAACTTCACGAAAAGATAGTGAATAATATATAACTAGCCATTTAAATCCTAAGATTACTTATTCTTCGTGAAAATGAAGCCAATGAAATACATAAGTATAAATATAGAGTAACACAATGAAAAAACCAGACCAATTAAGTAGGTAAATATAAAATATAGACGAACACAATGACAACTGAACAGTTACTTCTTTTGAAGCATTTTTTTCACTGATTTTTATCTTGCATTATCTTTAATCATCTAACTAGCTGGATACTAAATATTCTAATTTCTATTTCGAGGTCTCTATTTGATTTCTTCCCAACAGCAAAGGTTTGTTGTTAAAGGAAAGGTTCTTCTCAAGTAGTATTTTTCTTTTTTTAACGGTAGACATTTTCCACTTAGTTATGATTTTATTATATATGCATTCATTTTTCATTGTTTCTAATAGCTGAAGTTTTTATTGAGGAAATATATTTTATGTGCACACATACACACACGCGTGCGCGCGCACATACATACACACAGACACGCGCGCGAACACATACACACACATATAATGTGTGTGAGTGTGCGCGCGCGCGTAGAGAGAGAGACAAACAGGCCGAAACCTCGAAATCTTTGTCACCCCTATTCTTGCAAAAGTAACACAAATATGTATTCTACAAAAATTATTAATTCTTCAGTTTAATGTAAAACTGTTTTTATAATAATTCGCCATAAAAACATTTATATATGAATTAACTATTGGTTTTATGGCATATGTTGCATATATTGTATGTATTGCATAATTATATATGCAACATATGCAATAAAACGAATAGTTAATTCATATATAGATGTTTTTATGCCGAATTATTATAAAGACAGTTTTACATTATATATATATATATATATATATATATATATATATATATATATATATAATACACATGTTCATAAATTTGTGTTGCAAGATTCCTGATGTGAGCCTTATGTTGAAACAGATATTGTCATATTTCGGGATGGTCATTTTTTTCTTTATTTGCCAAATAAGCACACGCATTATACATTCATTATAATAAACGAGTGAATAATGAATGTATAGTGCGTGTGTTTATATGGCAAAAAATGACCAACCCGAGAGGTTTTGGGATCGATAAGATCCAAAATGTAGGTAATGCTATCTAAGTGCTACTGAAGGACCGCTGTTAAACTCCAACGCGGGTCGTGTGTGAGCGTGTATAGGTTAGATAAAATGAGACAACAAAACCAAAGCAGTGTGAAATTTCTACGACATTTGATAAAGAGAAGGGTAATTTTACAGCTGTTTCAGGAATATAAAAGATATCCCATCATCATGATTTTACACTACAAGATCCCTTTGAATGAACACCACATGGAATTAATGTCTCCACACTATCCATTTGTAATAACAAAATATGAACTCCTATCGGAACTTACATACCACAGACAAGAAGCCTTTTTACCCATTCTACACATTACATTCCTTGGATAATGGAACAGTTAGTTTAACATCCCACATATATGTTAATTTTTATTCTTATATTTCCCTTTATACTTCCTATTTCTCTCCCTTTTCAAAATAACTTTTCATATTGAACTCTACTATTTCCTTCTATTTAATTCTCTTAGATCGTCTCTGATGATGGGATATCTTTTATATCCCTGAAACAGCTGTAAGACTACCCTTCTCTTTATAAAATGTCCTAGAAATTTCACAGTGCCTTGGCTTTGTTGTCATATTTTATTTAACCTGTATATATCACTTGTCATATTTTATTTAACCTATATATATATATATATATATATATATATATATATATATATATATATATATATCACTTGAAACAGAATTAGATCAGAATAGTGAGACACATAATATTCTTAATGTATATACAAACGTAAGAATGGCACCAGCTACAGTATTTTGTCTTAGATAAACTTTACAAACACATGTGTGTGTTATAAGAAATACAGAATTGGCTTAGTCGATGGGTTTTCAGGTACGACGAAATTTGATCTCCTCAGTGACGAACTCACCTGGTAACTCTGAACTAAGTTGAAAAATATTTATTTCGATAAATATCCTCTGATTTAAACGAAAGCTGCATGAACCTGTCACTCTTGCGCTTTTCTTTGTCGCTTGTTTCTGCCATATTCTTTACCCACATCCACTTTCTTAATATGTTTTATATTTTTCTTCTTTCGTATACTCTCGTATCCATTGACAAGTATTACTGTTCTCTTTACTGATTCCTGCATCCTTCCATATTTTTTGTATTGTCTAAGCTTCTGTTCTATGTTTTTAGCCATCACTCTATGAGTCATTGTGGGTATAAAATACAGGTCAAATATACTGCACGTCAGTAGAGTAGTATCATACTTTTCATGACGTCACTTAGTTTACCTAAAGCACATCATACGACTTGGGTTCGTCTTTTTGCTTTCTCTGAATTCTTGCATTTCACTTTTCCAACGGTCCAAGATTTGTCAGTTGTTATTTTAGCATAATTGCTGACTTTGACGACCTCGCGTGTTTCATAGCCGTTAAATATGACTTGTGTGCTTTCTACATATTTCTTTCCGTCCCACCTTGATGCATTCACGTTCTCATAATCAATAATGCTTAAACACGATAGCTGTCTATATTCTTCAAGTTTCTGAATAACTTACTTCATAAGTAGTTATTTGTGGAAAAGCTGTTCGTGAAACCTACTTGTTCTCTTAGTTCATTGCTATCTAAGATAGTATCGACGCGATTTGTAGCACTTTGGCAAATAGGTATTTAAGTTAGGTGGTTAATGGATCTATAATTTTTTAAGAATATTAATGACACTCCTCTTATATAAAAGTATGATGATAATATTGTTCCAGTTACGGTGATTTTGATTTGATATATTCTGCGTAGAAACCTGCTATTTGGTTATAAACTGGGTCTCGAACTTTTTGAAGGACTCGGTTAACACTTCTTCCTTGAATATAATTCGTGACAGAATTCTACTACTCAAAGGATGATGTCTCAGTTATTTGTTTATCAGACTTGTTTATCAGCAAAATTCAAAAAAGTAATTTCCCTAAGAAAGGATGTTAGTTCTTTGAAGCTTTCATTTTTCTGTATAGCTTGCTCGAATTTTTGGTATATCAAGATTTCGCATTCCCTCTTTCAACATTTTTCCAATGGTCTTCAAGGTTCTACGTATTCAATCTTTTTATTACTACCTCCTTTTGATTTTCCTTCTGCTCTTCATCAACGTGAGTGCTTCGTAAGCCCTAGTAGATTCTTTCATGTGTCTTTCTTTTTTACCTTTCTCCTTGCCACCACTTTGATTGCAGTCTTTGTAGTAATGTCAATCACCTTTACTCATTGCTGATCTACATTTTTGATTGACAGCTCATCATTTAATACTTTAAGTCTATTTCGTATTTCTGTTTTATAATTGTCTTTCTATTTGATATTCATTTGAAGGACTCGTACGTTACTTATGACTTCCTTTTTCCCACTAATTTAGCTATATCTAATCTCATATCATCCTTAATTTTTACTCTTGCCAAACAATGACTAAACTGCTGCTTGTTTGTCGTTACTAAAAATGTTTCATTTTTTCTTTTCGTTTCTCAAGTGTGGCTCTTTCGTGTATATTTTTGGCATAATTTCTTCTTAGAACGTTCGTTATTTCAAAGTTCTAAGGCGGCGAGCTAGCAGAATCGTTAGCACGCTGGGCGAAGTGCTTAGCGGTATTTCGTCCGTCTTTACATTCTGAGTTCAAATTCCGCCGAGGTTGACTTTGCCTTTCATCCTGTCGGAGTCGATTAAATACGTACCAGCTACGCACTGGGATCGATGTAGTCGACTTAATCCCCTCCCCCAGATTGCCCTTGTGGCAAAAAAATCATTATTTCAAGGTTCTTTCTTTCAACAAAAATCAATCAGTCTCTCATTCTTATCATTTTTTTCACACATTCAAAACTTTTCCCATTGCTTTTTCATGATTTTTAATTTTTGGTCCCCCTTAGCATCAAAATCGCTAATAATTATTGTGCATTGTATCTTCTCCTGAATCAAAAACTCTTCTACTTCTTCATTCATTGTATTTGTTGTTGTCGTTTTTGCATTGCTCCATGTCATCCTTCATTGAATAAACCTACCACTAAAAGCATTATAAATATGAAAATCCCTTTTTTTATAGCGTCCAGATTGTGTTATCTATAGGAGTTTTCCTTGTTTAAGACGATGGAGCTTTATTTGAGGAATATTTCGTTGCTATTTCTGGCAGGTTAAATGATCATGGAGATGACTCCCACCCACTTTTTCTTATTGTATTTGTCTGCGTGTTAGTGTGTTAGTGTATGTAGTGCGTGTGTATACGTTTATGTATGTGCGCGAGTGCGTATTGGTGTATGTGAGTTGTATGCTGTGTGTGTATTTGTGTGTGCGCGTGCATGTGTGCATTCATGTGTGCGTGTGTGCTGTGTGAGTATGTGTGAGCAGTTCGAGGAACTTTGAAAGTTCAAGAAATAGATTATTTTCTGCAATACATTAGCTTATATTTTTCCGTTCGAGTCTGAAAGCTTTTGAATTAGAAGAAAAATATAAATACAACAGGAACTTCACTGCTCTATTACTGTTTTCTCATTATTCACCTGTCATTCACAGTACAGGAAAAAGAAAATTAGTGAATGAGGATAGTATGGTGATTTGAGCAATGTATTAGACACCGGAAACTTGTATAGTTAACACTAGACGTCTGGATTCACTCTCATTTTGCATTTCCACGAAACAGTTAATCTCTCTTTGTGTTTATGTATTTTGTGTGCTCTAGTTGTGTTGTAATATGCTTTGTATGTCTTGTCTGTCTGTTGCAAATGTTGTGTGTGTGTGTGTTCACTGGTTGTAGATACGTTGATTTTGTGCTCCGTTTATGTTATGCATATATGTTTCTATGTTTTCTGTCGAGAGTTTTCTTTAAATTGTTGTAGATGCGTTTTTTGTGGATGAGCTATGGATGAGCTGTGGATATACTATTTATTTGTGGACGCGTGTGTTGCATATATGTTGTTCGAATCATTTGCAATATACAGTTTTAGATCCATGAAAAGACGATGAATGACATTGGTACCCCCTCTCTCAATGCAGTCTCCCAATGCTGGAACTTATAGTCCTTATGCTATTATCAAGCTTTATAGTCCTTGTGTTATTACCGGCCGTAAAAACTTGCAGTCATTTCTTCATTGTTGTTTCATATAGTTCACAATGGTATCATCAGATTCATGTACTTCTAGAGTTTTGATTAGCCAGTCATGTAGAATCAAATCAAAGATATTCTTGATGTCAATCCACATACATGATAGGTGGTTTTTGTATATTTTCGTATCCCTAGAACAATCTTGTTGACAAAGTCGTTCTATATGTCATAAATGTTCAATTATCCAGGTAGCTGATATTTTGGAGAGAAGTTTATTGACTAGACAGTCGCAGACAAATGAGAGGGCGATAATTACATGACTTATATCTTGGGAACCATTGTCGTCCCACAGGCAATGAGTCATCTAGATGACTGGTTCGAATTGTTTAAGTGCGTGTTGAACATACATTACCTGGCAGTATAGTATGTCAAACGACAACCACCAGTAATTTTAAATGTGGACAATTCTATAACTTTTCCAATTCCCTGAAGCTTGTTTAAAACAAACTTCCAATCAGATATTGGTAATTCTTTGAGGAAGATGGTATTTCAATTTCTAGCGTTACTCTGCATTCTTCTAACAAGCTATTGTTCTTGTTATATTTAGCTTCGTTTTCAAAAGTAGGCTTCCAAAATGTTTCTAATGCCTCTTTAGTGAATATCTTATCTACTTCTCTCTTCTTAATGTGTATTATCCTATGGAAATTTTGGGCACTGCTTGCAAAGATGTAGTTTTGCGAAAACCGCTTTTCTGTCTTAGCATTATCTATTTTTTTAAATGTGTTGTTGCTGTTGTTGTTGTTGTGGTGGTGGTGGTGATGGTGGTGGTGGTGTTGGTGGTAGTGGTGGTGGTAATAGTAGTAGTAGCAGCAGCAGCAGCAGCAGCAGCAGTAGTAGTAGTAGTAGTAGTAGTAGTAGTAGTAGTAGTAGTAGTAGTAGTAGTAGTTACAGAAGATGCTGATTTAATGGTGGTGTTGATGTTAATAGTGTCGCTTTACTGAATATTCAGTCTAAGGATTCGACTGTAGCACATTCCGTCCAATAAAATCTGTAAAAAATTTTCCCAGAACAGACGGTTTTGTCCGTTGGAATAGGATAATACTTCAAGGGAGAGGTTCAACTGTCTGAACTAAACAATTGCCTTATATAACCAGCCATTTTATTCAATGAAATAATTTCCTGTAGGACACTATTGCTTACACAGCATTATTAGATTACATTTTGTGTTCAAATTCCACCGAGGTCAATTCTTCCTTTCATCCATTCGGGGTGGGTAAAATAAGTTCCAGTTGAACACTGAGGTCAATGTAATCGACTAGCCCCGTTCCTCACAAGTTTCAAGCCTTACGCTTATAACAGAAAGGATTATTAGATTATATAATCTTCTAGTACCACACATTGCCATTTTGTGTAAGTCCCCGAATGTGTAGAGAAGGAATGCGAATCATTCGACCGATTCATAATTCTATTGATACATTTTTTATCGACCCAAGAAGGATGAACAACAGAATGAACAATACAGATCAGTTACTCCATAATGGTGCCCTGTGGCGTACTGATGTACTGCGAGATGTAACTAGGTCCGCTGTGAAAATAAGGAAATTATATTTAAAAAATAAATACATTTTGAAAGCGTCGTTAGATCGTTATCTACAGTACCTCGCGCTATTTGTTCCGATTCTTTGTGCTTTAAATTCAAAATCATTCGAGGTCAAACTTGTTTTATCCCTTCAGAGTCGATTATAAAAAGTACAGTTCTTGGGCGTGAAGTTAGCGGAATTATGAGAAGAACTCAAGAAATGTCTTGCGATCCAGGCTCTTACGATCTGGCGCGAAGCTTTCCATTACACAGATGTCAAGCTATATTGGCCTAAGTCAGTAGCCGGTCCCTTGAATAAACATCAATGGCATCGAAAAGTCTTGCTCAGAACTGCACATGTGTAGATGCATGCTCAGCTTTAACCGACGATGGCCCCTTATATAGGCTAAAATATATAAATCTTTCTTTTTGTACTCAAAGTCTGTCAAACTATTTTTATTTGCTCTGAAGCTTCGGTTTTAAAAGTTTTGAATCCCTGAAATAGATATATAAACTCAAAAACCTTAGTGTTTAGCAAGTTGATCTGATTAGTTACCAGTCATTTTTTTAATACCATCACGAGAAAAAATATAACCATCTTCTGTATACGGAGAGACTAACAAATTATACCTATTTATTGTGTATACAAATTAGAACACACTTAAACTGCATCACGGATTGACAAAAACTAATGATGTGACCACTATGCTTACTTTTCACAGTGAGGCTAAATTTTTCAAAATACAGACATTACTTTTCAAATAATCCAAAAACTTTGTGTTAACAATTAATTAGTTATCCACTTTGTCAGCGCATGAACTTTTATGCAAAGGGCCAGCCCAGTTGTGTCCTAGTTAGTATAGACTACAAATATACGGATTAGGAGTTTTCTTTCTCTGACGAAGGTCTAAAAAGACTAGAAACTAATCAGATCGAACCCAATTTCCTGCCAAGGAAGTTATAAAACCTGCAGTGTTGCCACTTTGTTTTCACAGCAAAGTTAAAATTATATATTCATTAAAAATACGGTACCATAAATTACATTGCACGTTATAAAAAAAAGTTATGAAATGAATCGATAATTTGTGGGTGTTTTGTGTGTGTGTGTGTGTGTGTGTATGTGTGTGCGCGTGTGTGCGTGCGTACGTGCGTGAGTGCGTGCGTGTGTGTGTGCGTGCGTGCGTGCGTGCGTGCGTGTGTGTGTGTGTGTGTGTGTGTGTGTGTGTGTGTGTGTGTGTGTGTGTGTGTGTGTGTGCCGGCGAAAGATACGATCATCGACGAGAAAACCGATACGCTAGTTCTTTCGCACAGACATTCCTTGTGATATTAGTTCCACTGCTTTGTCCGCTGTCTTGTCGCTCTCACTATTGAATCACTGAATCAATGATTGAGACCTGTAATCAACAATGTTATTCTTCTCAAATTACGTTATAAAATAGATATTAAAAAAAATAAGATGCCGATGACTCGGCTTCCCTTACCTGTTGTAGCAAATTTATTTCTTTGAAGTTCTAGAAAATACATTCTTCCCCACCCAATCCATCACCTTGAATTGAGTCTGATTAGTTTGTGAAGGATACCTTCAATAAGAAAAGAGGAGTCAACAACTGACTGTAACTATGGAACTAATTCTGGGGTTAAGTAAATATTTATCCAAATTATTTTACGTAAAAGAAAGTGTACTACTTATAATGTACATAGAAAGATAATGTAAAAATGAAATAGTTACGTCGAAGCCGGATTTGCATAGTCGAGTTGCGAAGTACTTAATATTAATTTATGTTACAGGATCTCATAAGTTAATGTTTAACTACAATATTCTTGCAATCTTTAATGCGGCTTTATCAATAATTAACATTGCCGGATAGCCTGAAATTTACTGACAACATCTAAGAGGAATGAAATATGTAGTTAAGGAGTCTGTTATCAAGGAAAACTTTGAATTGCTTGCAATGTACATTTATTGAAGAGTCACGTACGTTCTAATTTCTCCACGTGTCCAAATGATAAACCTTTCGTCCCTTACTTGATAGCTTGATCTTGAAAAAATCGTTGTTAAATAGCCCTCAGATTATACCCTTATTGCTTTAATATATCTATAAATATTTCAGAAAAGGCTTCAAATTTGAAAAAATGGAATAAATCGAACTCGATACTTGAATAGTATTTGTTATCAGCCAGTCTGTCCTCAGCTTACTATATATTGATTGACATAACCGTTAACGCGTCGTACGCCAAGTCTTACAGTGTTTAGTAACGGCCCTTTAAGTTCAAATGCTACCGAATTCAATTTTTGCCTTTCTTGCTTCCGGGGTCGATAAAATAAAGCTCCTATAAATTACTGAGATCGATATGAGTAACTATATCTCTCCCCAAAATTAGAAGCTTTCTGCCTATGCTGCAAATCAATACTGATTTCCAATATATGAACAAAGCCTCTAATAGTGGGAAGTGATATTATGGGAGAATTTACGAAAAAAACGACAACAGACGAGGACAGGTGGTATAAACAACAAAAGGATGTATTAGTTTAACGCTCGGGAATAGAGAAAGTCTTTAACGTTTCGAGCTACGCTCTTCAACAGAAAGAATAAGGAGAAAACAAGGAGAAAAACACGGAGAAAAAAAATTGAATGTTGTGGTCAGCGATCTATCATGGCGACTAGCTGATTAAATCGAGCCGGTACCAGAACTAAACTCAGAACACAAAAATATGGGAATAAGTAGCACAAGGCATTCTGTCCAGCGCTCTACCGATTCTGACAAACTTCTAAGCTAACATAAAGTCTGACTTTTTGCAGAAAAAATTTCAGCAGAATTAAATACTTGTATTTATTCCAGTCAATACACAGCATAAACATTGTTAAATAAAAAGAAAAACACTTTTTTTCCAACTATTTCTGGTGGTGTTTAACTTGATATATATTAGCTTATCTGATACTTTATTAGATAAGCTAATACAGTATTCCAAGTATATGAACTCTGAATAAATAACAAGAACTGCTTTCAAAATTCGAAATGAAATTACGTTCAGAATATAGTGAAAACTAATTTTAACCGATATTTAGTAGTCCTAATATTTTTTATACCATCTGCAGGGAAAGCTGCAGATTTGTTTGGTTTATACAATATATGATTTATTTATACTGAGATTTTTAAGAATGCGTGAGAGGCATTTATATTAGATATTTCTAAAGTAAAATTTGAATTATATATAAGATGCAAACTATATCTAATCCTCTTCTTTCCAATGTAATAAAAATTACGTCTTCATAAATAAATTTAAATAATTGGCATTTTACATAATAATAGGTCTAAATTTTGTTTTTATAGATGTTGCTGAATTTTATCAAGTAATTATGAAATTCGATTAAATTATTTTTTTAAAATTCAACTTGGATATTGCCGAAAGATAAATCTTTATAAATGAATATTATTTATATACACCTGATGATTTAACTTTTTCTTAGTTTTCAGTTGGCTATATATTTTTACGAGGAACAAATAAAAATAGCCTCTGTTATTGTCTTTAACAAAATGACCGTATTGAAAGAGACTAAATTTTCTAATTGAGTATGAGGTGGTGGTGAAGATGTTGAGTGAAATTAAACTTGCCGTAAGAATATATATTTTGATGTCATTATCATTTCTCGTGTTATCATTAGCCAATATTAAATGAACAAACATTATACTGAAAAAAATTAAATTAGGTAATTAATTTGACGAGAAATAATAGTATTCCAGGACATAATATAAAATGTTATTCTATTTCAGTTCAAAAATTAATTCTGTAATTTTTAAACATTACTTCCATTTTTAGAAGGTGCAGCAAATTTCTGCTTTCAAATTATTACATATTATTGACTGGTATCTGTATTGATTTCTAACAATGGCACAAAGTTACAAATTTTGATGGAATGAACAGACAAATATATCGACCCCAATATTTGACTGGTACATAATTATCGATTCAGGAAGAATGAAAACAAAACCGACTCTACACAATTTAAACACGGAACGTAAACGGACGTCACTAAGTAATATAATATATTGTCTTCGCTTCCATTACTTTACTGCTTCATTCATTGGTAGACATTAAATGCAAAATTTTCATGTTTTGGGGTCGAAGTAAAATTATTTGAATATACAAGATTTTTTCTTTTTACATGAATTATTTTAATTTGCTCTCAGTTTGCTATTGCTTTATTATCATTGACATTATATTTCATTTGTATTAAGACCACATTCATATACACACCAGCTCGCATTTCTTATTCTTACATGATACTCATACACAATCATGCACACACAAACACTCAGATAGATACATACAGGCACACATACGAGAAACTTATACAATTATATCATATATATATAATAATAATAAATATATATCTATCATATATATGTATGTGTGTATAGATAGATAGATAGATAGATAGATAGATAGATAGATAGATAGATAGATAGATAGATAGATAGATAGATAGATAGATAGATAGATTTAAATATATAATTTATCTTGTGCGTATATCGGGACTTGCCGTTACTCACAAATTTAAAGAAATTGTGTGTGTGTGTGTGTGTGTGTGTGTGTGTGTGTGTGTGTGTGTGTGTGTGTGTGTGTTCGTGCGTGCGTGTGTATGCGTGTGCGCGTGTGCGCGTGTGCGCGTGTGCGCGTGTGTGTGTGTGTATGTGTGTGTCGTGTGTGTGTGTGTTTCATAGCGTAGTCGCCAAAGCTGAAACCAGATCATACAGAGTCAAGAGAGATCAACGCAATTTGCTTAAACGTTGCAGTTATCACAATCGCTGGGGATTCCTTGTTTAGTATTAGTTTCCAGGTGGTCAGCAAAGCAACTGACATTAACAAAAATTTATTTTTTCAGTTGTCTTTCGATAAATGAGAAATAAAAACCTTCTAAATACATCAGGCATTTCATCCGTTTGTGTGCATTAGACCGTCTACAGGTTTTTCTTCAATATCTTTTATTGTGCATAAATAATACACCATTTTCTTCGTCTCCCCGATGAGTTTCTGTTGGATACATTTTCAGTTAAATTACTGCTATTACTGTTGATGTGGAATAATCCACTGTTTTTTGTTGAGAATACAGAGACGTTTATGTTCTTCCTAGACACAGTGACTAGTTCAGTTAGTTACGTAACGATAATTTTTATCTTTTACGTTTTGCTGAAGATCTATTAATGCACACAAAGCCTTCTAATTCTTCACTCTGGCAACCATTTGAAACAATTTCTTGTCTTTTTTATCAATTTTTGGTTGTGTTGTTGATTGTTGTTATTGTGGATTTACTTACAAATTAATGTTGTTTAAATATCGGAATTTTTCATAACGATATAGGTTAAACAACAAAATCTAGTTCGATCGAAATTATCAATTATATATATATATATATAAAATTCACGTAAGATTCTATGATGTGTCTTTGAGTGTGTCTCCACTCATACATGCATGTAATATATAAATGTGCGGGGCTGTGCCTGCTTGTCAGCGTGTGCGCATGCGTGTACGTGTATGCGTGAACAACATCATATTCAAGCATATTTTTTTGTCCAATGGGACACTGAAATGTAAATGAATTTACAAAACTATTCCCCGAGACAGTTACATTTTTCACAACTGATTCACGCTACCAATGCAATGTGTTTTCAATTTTACATGTGTGTGTGTGTGCATACAGGTGTCTCAGTATGCATGTGTGTGACTTGGTATATATGTACACACACACACACATGCATGCATATATATATAATAAGAAATCTGGTTTCAGGCATTAACAAACGGGTATCTAAACTCTCGGCCAACTAGGAGATTTTTAATAGGGCCGTCACTACTACAACATTGCTTTAGCCAGAAGCGGGTTTACTGAGAAGCTCACGTGTGTGGAAGATCCCCAAAACCCACTTCTTCACCCCAAGAGGATTATGAAAAGGAAAGTTTTCTGGTTTAAATCTCCCATTCAATCTAGAAGTTTCTACCAACGTAGCTAGGGGCTTCCTGTCGTTAATTAAGAAATATTTCCTCAGAGGTCATAAGTATTGCAAACTCTTCAACTCCCATAACGTCAAGTTGAGCTACTCCTGCTTAGACAACATCGCATCAAACATCACACGCATCAACATATTTTAAAATGCACCCGTACAAACCCCAATTCCAACCTACAACTCTCGAAACCCCACCACATGCCCTCTAGAAGGAGACTGCTACTCAAGGGCCATGGTATACAGAGCCTGCCTTACACCATCCGATGGCATCACTAGGTTCTATACGAGTATGACAGCCAATAACTTCAAGGGAAGATACTCCCAGCACATGTACTCATTCAAATCCAGGGAGAGAGAGAATTTTACTTCCCTATCTCGCTATCTCTGGAGACTGCGTAACCTTCGAGACGAAATGCCCAGTATCAAGTGGAATATTGTCGACTGGATGCCAACATATTCACTCGACGCCCCTAATTGCCAGCTCTGCCTCCGCGAAAAACTACACAACCTCTACCAACCCGCAGTATCCATCAACAGGAAATACGATGTATCCTGTTACTGTCACCAGAGAAAAGCCCTTCTGGTAAATTTCAAGCCACTGGCCACCGACTACACGGATATACCACCTTAGTACCAGCTGTTTCCCCTGAACCACCTGCACCAAGGTCACCGTCACCAACCAACCCTCATGAACAGGACCGTCAATCACCAATCCCCAACGCCTATACGTGAGTGTATGTATATACACTATGTATACGTGCTTGCACACACGTAAATACAAATGCATACACCAGTAAATATACATATGTAGGCGTATACATGCGCACACCGTATGCATTCACACAAATATACATACTAATGCATACACGTGCGCCCCCGTATACATATACGCACGTGCGAGTGCGTGTGTGCATGTATGTATATACACATACATATATACGCACACACACTCATACATATACATATATACATATAAATACATATATACATACATGCATATATATATATGTATATATACACACACGCATATACACACATATACATATATGTATGTATGTATGTGTGTATGTGTGGATGTTTGCATTACACCTATACACACATACACACACTCACGCACACAAACATATTAGCGCGTACACACACACACATATATACGTATATACTCACGCATCTACACACCACTCAGCTCTTTCCTACTTCCCCTCCAACCACGTGACCGATTTCCTATCCACCACACAATCGATTTCCTGTTCACCACGCCGTATTTACCAAATAATTGTTGACACTGAATTTACCAGCATCAAATGGTGACACCGTGCCACTTTTCTCGAACAATCGCAGTCCACCTTCCGATAATAACAATTGACCTTCTTCAACTGATCTCTCATTCAAATTTCCAATGACTGAGGATTAGCATCACGCTTTGAAACTTAAAGTACCAAGGAATTTGAATCAAACTATTTTGATCCATACATGTAACTCCCAATAAATGTGTTGAGTGCCGTTCTTTCGTTTGTTGACCCATTCGTGTGTGTGTGTGTCTGTGTCTGTGTCTGTGTCTGTGTGTCTGTGTTTGTGTGTGTGTAGGGAAAGTAAAAAGAAAAAAGCGAAAATGCACATTGAATATCTTAAATATTTCAAGTGGAACTCTCTACCTGCCAAAATTTAAGATTAAATCAAATTTCACCTGTGCCTGGGAAAACCTAATCTATGCCATTACCTGCTTAGGGTGCGGTAATCAATATATTGGTCAAACAGGAATATCACTCCGTCGAAGAACCACTCTTTACAAAGAACAAAACCGCCGCCCACAATACAGACAGATACAGGTCAGTGAACACATAGATAGGTGTACTAGGAACCTTAATACTAATTTCCTAATTCCCCCCTTCTATCAATGTTTACAGAATACCCCAGTACAGCAAAGAATGAATAAAGAAGCAACTTCTATCAATAAATATCATCCACAACTTAACCTGAACACAACATAATACAGAACACTACTAACCTTACCAATAATGCCACTAACACCCATACATTCCATATACCATTCATATTACTATATTATATCTACTCTAATTCCATCACGTCCAGAACTAATTACCTCCCTTACACAATCTTTTTACTCAGGGACTAGTAGACCCGACACCGTTTGATAATCGGTGCGCATTCAAAGCAAGTGAACAGCAATGACGATACCGGTTTGACTTTGAATTTCTTTAACAATTCAAAATAATGAATTTCATTGCTCTTGGTATGCAGATTATGCCAAGGCTGGCGCTACCACAGTAAAACAGCAGTAACCGATTTTTTTTTCTTTTTTGTATCAACAAGCATCCTGTAAGTAGGAAGATGGTCCAGCCATTTTAGTACGAGGAAAGATGAGGAAAAATGTACGTAGAGTACTTCCAGTATTTAGGTACCCACATATCACAGGTATTGAGAGGGTGATGCAACAGCGTATAGAATGTGGCAGCGCAATCTTCGGTCATCTGAGAAAACAAGTAAATGAAGATCATGATCCAAAACTAATCTAAGGCACATAAGAATTCTCTGACCTCCCCCGCTCCGGATTCTTATCTGAACCAGCAAGCCTGTACAGACCATAATATTTATTTCTTTATTCCCACAGGGGGCTAAACATAGAGGGGACAAACAAGTACAGATAAAGAGAATAAGTCGATTGCATCGACCCCAGTGCACAACTGGTACTTATTTAATCGACCTCGAAAGGATGAAAGGCAAAGTCGACCTCGGCGGAATTTGAACTTAGAATGTAGAGGCAGACGAAATACTGCTAAGCATTTCGCCCGGCGTGCTAACGATTCTGCCAGCTCGCCGCCCTACAGTACAGAACGTAATATTAATTAACAAATAAATGACAAATGAACTGAGATTACGTAATCACGTTCATTAGCTTAAAAGTGTTTCTGCTATAAGAAACGGTGTACTCAGATTTGAGTACCAGTGCAATTTGAATAAAGTGTTTCGTTATTGACAAAAGTATTTAAAAATATATAGTTGAGCACATATAGACAGACGCGTAATGCAATACATTTAATTACATATGAGGATAAATTACCGAGAGATAGGTACCGAAGAGGCATGAACGTAGACCCACATAGACAGGCAACGAAACAAGTGTGTGTGTGTGTGTGTGTGTGTGTGTGTGTGTGTGTGTGTGTGTGTGTGTGTGTGTGTGTGTCTGTGTGTCTGTGTGTGTGTGTGTGTGTGTGTGTGCGTGTGTGTGTGTGTGTGAGAGAGAGAGAGAGAGTGTGTATATATATATATATATATATATATATATAGTATCATATAGATATGCATATATTTAAACAAATACTAGACCAAGCTTTCTACTAAGATTTTTCAAAGGTTTTTAGATGCATTTCTCTCTTACAGCCCAGATGAGTCATTTGCAAACATTACAACGAAAGCAGAGCAGCTACCATAAAATTCCTTGAGATACCAACAAGAGATAGCACGCACACTGAAAATCCAAGAAAAATACAATGGGCGATGAAAATATACCAAGAGGAAACAATAGACATGAAAAGAACATGAAACGCCGAAGGCAGTACTCATAGTTAAAGTCATCTAAGAAGAAAGGACCAGCCCGCGTCCATATAAACTGAATATATATATTATTGATAATAAGCTACATATATATAAGCAAAACATAATAAGCTAAATATAAACTTAACGTTGTAATGGTGAATGCTTCACACACACAAAACAATGACAGCTACAATTACAACAGCGGCGGCAACTAAGCTAAAGCTTATTCTTTTTCCTCCGAATCACATGGATTCGAGGTCTGGGTCTTTGTATAGTGACTACGTTTCAATAATTCTTGTGTCTGTTTTCAGGCACCAACAACAACACTGTGATAATACTTTTTTCTCTATTTATGAAGAAAAGACATTTTAAAGAAAGATATTTTTCACTGTATGATAAGAATAGAAATGTCTATCTCCTGTGATTTTTCTTTCAATTTTTATCAAGTTTTTTTTTTAAACAAATTAAATAGTAACAAGGTACATTGTCTAGTATTTATATACATCAACATTTTTATTTTTATTTTCTGTGTGTGTGTATTTTCAAACAGAAACTTTAACACAAAACTTCCATAATGGAATCTATTGGAGTATTTCAATATATCAATACATTACATTGTGCCACTAATAAGCTGCGCTAACGACCGCGAGCACGATCACGACAACAACGACTACTACATTAATGACGAAGGCGGCGGCGAGGGCAGCAACGGCGGCGGCGGCGACGGCTGCGGTGGTGATGGTTGTGATGGCGGCGGCAGAGAAAGAGAAAGAATGAATGAAAATATGACGGAATAAAGAATATGACAGGAAAAATACCAAGGAATATGATGATGACGACGACGGCGGCGGCAGCGACGATGATGTTCATGTTACCGTTACTCATCGAAAGATTTTCTTCCTCTATTAGGATAAATACATTTCAAAAGTATTTATCTCAATTACAATATGGCAGACTGTTGTCTTCTGAATTGACAAGTTTCGACTGAGCATGTCAGTTTTTAGCTTGTTCAGATGAAATGAAAGAAAAAATAAATTAAATAAAATAATTTGAAGCCGTGTTCCGTATTTTACATTAACTTTATGACTTGCTACTACCGAAGATTCTAATTTGATTTGAAATTCTATTAGATTGAAATATCAATTTACTGATTTCTTATGATCTAGCTTTTATGTCTAAGTATTTATATTTATTTACATATATGGAAATGAAAAAGAAACATATATGCCAGTGTGTATCTGCAAGTATTTATGAATGAATGAATGAATGAATGAATGTGTGTAAGAATGGGTGGATGAATATGTGCATATATTATAAGTATGGATGGATTCATGGACGGACTAATGTGTAAAAGGGTGGAAGGATACTAATATACATTTATGAATGCTTTTCTAGGTTTCTTTTTAAAATGTCTCATGACTACCGGAAGAGCTTTTTCCATCTAAATAACAAAGCTTCTTGACTGAAATCTAGGTAATCATAAATACATGTATGTATGTAACTACGTATGTATGAATAATTTTGAATGTAAGGTATAACTTTATAATAGGTAAATTTTTGCTTTACCTTAAAAACTAAATAAAGTAGAGACACTACATGGATTTTTCCCTCCCTAAGCAGAATAAAATGATTTTATTTATTTAATTTCTAGTCTTGTTAGGCATTCAGAGAAAGAATGCTGATATTCTCTCCATGAATAGATAAGCAGAATATAGTATTTATGCTTTATTGTGTATGTAAATTAGGACTCAACTCAACTGGTCTAATTCACATAGTAGTGCATGCGCTGAGAAAAAGTATCAATTCATTCATGATGCACTATGCAATATTTTGAATAGTATGAAATGCAAGATATATATTTTTTAATAAAAATGCAAATTGGACTAATCGATTTTGCTGAGTCATAGTTTTTGCTGAGTCAAGTTGTAATTGCACGCACTGTTATGCAAACTAGACAGGCCAACCTCACTGAGGCTTAACTATGTAATGAGTTGCGCCCCTTATACCTCCGACCTAGCATGCTTTCACCAGAAGCTTTCGTATATAGTTTGAACATCCGAATTATTGTCAGTTATGTTATTTGAATCAGCTGGAAAAGTTTCCATCCTTTACTGGAATTTCATCAGCAACGGAGCACCCGTCTATGACTCTCTCCAGAAACATTATTGAGGAGCTTACTTTCAAAACCGGTATGAGTGCATATTTGGTCGATTTCATGATAACCATTAAAACACAGTCTGCAAGCTGCTGGCTTCACGCACGTGAAATATTTTTCGGTCAAACTGGAATAGATGTCATATAAACAGTAGGCGAATCTTAGTCTTCCAATCAAAATCAGATATATTCAAGTTGTTTTAAACAATTACTCAAAAGCCATTCCGATGCATATATCTGGTATTGAAAGTAAGCTCTTCAATGACAGACACTATTACAAAGGGCTTCACTAAAACGGTTAAATTGACTTGCATAGATAACGCCTTTTTGGAAAGTAGTTTAATTAATAAATTTCAGTTCTGTTTGTAACTTCGTTCAATTTAAATAGTAGTGTTGATTGAAATATATAGATATATCTTATACTAAACTATCACAAATTAAATGTAATTCTATCCTAAATATTTTTTGTGTGTATTTCTATGTTAATGTGACCATAACACTGATATTATCATTGCATCACTGGCTTTGATGTTAATATTGTCATTAAGGCACCAGCTGGCAGAATCGTTATCACGCCGAGCAACATGTTTAACGGCATTTCATCTATCTTTACGTTCTGAGTTCAAATTCGCCAAGGTTGACTTTGCCGCTCATCCTTTCGGAGTCGACAAAATAAGTACCAGTTGAGCACTGGGATCGATGTAATCGACTTACCCACTCCTAAAAAAATTGCTGGTCTTGTGCCAAAAATAAAAACCAATATTAATATTGTCATTAAGGCAGTGAGCTGACAAGATCTCTAGCACGCCGGGAGAAATACTTTGCCTGTCTTTACGTTCTGAGTTCAAGTTCTGTCAGGATTAACTTTGCTTCTCAACCTTTCGGGATCGATACAATAAGTACTAGTTGAGCATTGGGGTCGTAACCCCTCCCCCGACGTAACCCGACGTAACCCCTCCCCCGAAAAAACTGTCCTTATACCAAAATTCGAAGCTAGCATTAATATAGTCATTTTCTTTATTTCGCATAGCAAAAGATCCCAGTATTTATAGTTTTGAAGTATTTACTGAAGTATACGCACGGGACTCCTTCAAGTCGTGTCATTTATTGAGAAACATATTGCATTCTTTCAATATTTTGATAATGAAATTATGTACATACTATTAAACGTCGCTTCTTGAACGATATCCCACATTTCATTTCATTCTTTTTATTTTGTTTTTCGCCATATTTCATGTTGCCATGGCAATCCAGGCGATAATCACTAATGTTTGGTATTGTTGGAAACGTTATTGTAATAGATTCAACTACTACTACTACTACTACTACTATTACTACTACTACTACTACTACTACTACTACTACTACTACTACTACTACTATTACTACTACTACTACTACTACTACTACTACTACTACTACTACTACTACTACTATTATTATTGTTATTGTTATTGTTATTATTATTTCTCTTATCTCAATTATAGCCTGATTCTGATACAAGAAACGGTTCCTATGTGTTACACTTCGATTCCATTCCTGTATTCTAGCTTATCTGTTTATATCCAGTAAATATTGTATTTGTCACATTTATTATCAGTTTCAATGTAATATGAACGTATCTCTTAACAATATCTTTATTGATTCTCTGGACAGAAACGTTCGTTGTGCTTAATACAGTATCACTATATCAACGAATTAACTATGAAAGTGTTGTTGGCAAGTAGAAACTATATTTTTCTCATCTTTTCTCATTTTCACGCTACCTACACTTTCGTACTAAAAAGAATGTTAAAACAAGATCATGGATAATCTTAAGTTTCCATAGCTGAAATTACCTATTTTATTTTTCACCTGAATTTCTACAATTTGAAAAACCGAGAATTTCACCAGAGTATGTGAGAATAGTTTTATATTTTCGAAATGAAAATATCTCTTTCATGACAATATCATCATGATAGAAAAGATAAGTGCCATTCAGCTACCGGAATCCCCTATGAGTGCTACTCATCCTTTCAGGTAAGAATGTGTACGTGAGTAACACTCTCGGTGTCTGATCAATTTTTCTCTGTGTTTCTTGCACTATGGAAGAATAAACTCTAAGTGGGCATTTGTTCGCAAAGTTGCAATGCTAAGAAAAGCTGTTAAAAAGAAAAAAATATCTATATGATAATACGAAAGATTATAATGCTTTTCACTGAAAATAAAACGCTTTACAAATGTTCTTTACCAGAATTGTGCTATCTCCATCAAGGAAGTTCTTTGCTAACTAAAGCCAAATTTTAAAAATAACTCGATTTTACTACTCGCTTAAATAAGATTAGCTGTTACCATATAAATCACAGAAAATATGGTTGACTTGGAGCTAAAAACCTGCAGAATTCTATAACATTGCGATATTAACTTCTCGTGTGTGTAAGTGTGTGTATGCGCGTATTTTGTTCTGTCCTCTGTGTGTGTGTGCACACGAGTGTAATGTTTCATCAACTTGGAAATGTTTTACTAGCTTTCCCACATAACACAATTTTCCTGTGTAATTATCGCTTTATTTACATTCAAAAATCTCATCATAAACCCAAATTATGGTGACTTCGTTCTCACCGACTAACGTTTTATTTCGAGTACATTTTTCTTTTTGAACATTGCTTCTTGAATAAATTAAACACACTGAATATACAGAAGAGAGGGCTCATAAACTTGTAAGGCCTGCTGTTGGAGTGGAAACAATATTTCCTTGAAGATTTTGTCGGTTAATTCTCAAAAAGCTGCTGAAGAGATATTGACTCAAAGGAGGAAACTAAGTTGACGAAATAGTTGTAACACTTTTATAGGAGTGTTACACATGCTTTAAAAGTTAAGATTATAATCACTGACCATAATTCAACACACTGAACATCTTTTACTATACACACACACACACACACACACACACACACACACACACACACACACACATATATATATATATATATATATATATATATATATATATAATAATATTAGGGACAAAATCCAAAACTACAGGTAAAAACTCAATTAAAATCAATTTATAAAAAATTAAAATTAAATTGAGCCTTATAGATAAAGTATATATAAAATATATAGTTTTAGGGAAAATAACCAATTTTCAAGAACTCATCGATGAAAATCCACTGTCACATATAGAAAAATTAATAATTAAAAGCACAATAAATGAGTATAATATAAAGTAAAGTAAATATCATAAGATAAATATAATATATTATATTATATTATATTATATTATATATTATATTATATTTATCTTATGATATTTACTTTACTTTATATTATACTCATTTATTGTGCTTTTAATTATTAATTTTTCTATATGTGATAGTAGATTTTCATCGATGAGTTCTTGAAAATTGGTTATTTTCCCTAAAACTATATATATATATATATATATATATATATATATATAAAATGTATGTATGTATATATATATCTATATAAATATATGTCTATTATACCCATACGCATATACACGGGCGCGGATACAAGCACACTTACGTATGTAAACCTACACAGTAGACATATCACATGGCAAATTTAGTTATTCCTCCGGAGACTGAAGAAACCATGAACAGCCTTAACTGATTTTCTACTCTTATTAGGTTCTCATCAGAGCTGTCTGCATCAATAGAACAATCCTTATATATATAATTGAAATTTATCTGAGGTGACCAAAATGATCGAAATAGATTTACATACATGCAAACTAATGTATTAATACACACACACACGCATATATATATATGTGTGTATATATATATATATATATATATATATATATATATATATATATATATATATATATATACGTGAGCGGGCAAGACGCGCCAAAACGAAGACTTTTGAATTTTACCATTAAGCTGTAATTAGCAGAACCATATGCACGCACACCCATGGCGGTGGGCAACTCTGTATACGATTGTGATGATTACGGTTAAATTACAAATCAGGCTGATGAGGAATAGACAAATGGTAAGAATTTGTTAAATCCGAAACTAGTTCCTGTTTAATAATGCTTTTTTAGGTGATTTTAAATGTCTTGCCCGCTCACGTTTTTGGTATGCTGCTATATTTCATGTTGAGAACATTTTAGGTCTTAATAGACACAAGATGTGATCTATTTCTAGCGCATTAATTGTCCACGTTAGTGGTCGACGTTATTTTTTAAAAACGTACCTTAATCCCCTGAGATTGCAGATAATATTTCTGAATCTCTTTGATTCTTTACATGTGCTGGCCTCCTGATAATTAATCGATATTAATTAATATATGGCTAATTACCAGATTTTATAATAATATTATATATATATATATATATATATATTAGGTTGTCAAGAACGTTCTTGCGGTTTTTAACCTTTAAATTCAGATGCACATATCTCGGCTCAAACAAAACTTTATTAATCGAACTAATCACAATCAGAATCAACACACTTTTGTCAACGGAAAACAAGTTTATTCATGCAAGTAGCGTAAAAATCCTGCGTTCTGGCGGTGATGAAGTCGTTGAAGGCGTGTTTGGCATCGTCTTGGTTTTTGAAGCATTTCTCACGCAGGATGTAGTCGAGATGCTTGACAAAGTGGTAGTCGGTAGGCGAGAGTTCTGGTGAGTATGGAGGACGAGGCAGAGTTGCGTAGCCCAATTCGTTCAACTTCTGCAGGGTCAGTTGTGCGACGTGCAGCCAGCGTTGTCGTGGAGAAGAATTGGTCTTTTTCTATTGACCAATGCTGACTGTTGTTGTCGGAGTTTCTTATGCATTTCATCCATTTGCTGACAGTACTTTTTCACCGTAATGGTTTTGCCTTGATCCAAAATGCTGTGATGGATGAGACCGGCCACAGACCACCAAACAGTCACCATGACCTTCTTTTGGTGGAACTTTGGATTCGGGAAGTGCCGTGGAGCTTCGCCAGCGTCCAACCACTGGGCTGAGCGTCTCGGGTTGTCGTAAAGAATCCACTTTTCATCGCAAGTCACAAGCCAGTCGAGAAATGGGTCGTTCTTGTTGCGTAAAAGAAGAGAAGACGATACTTCAAAACGGCGTTTTTTTGGGGGGGGTGGGGGGTTGTCGTTCAATTCGTGCGGCACCCATTTCTCAAGTATTTTTGTTTTTCCAATCTCTTTCAAGGGGTTGGAAATTGTCGTATACGTTACGTCCAATTCAGAAGCAAGCTCTCGAACAGCTGTGTGTAGATTGGCTTCCACTAAGGCTCTTAGTTGATCGTTGTCAACATCCGATGGCCGACCACTACGCTAATCATCTTCAAGACTCTAGTCACCGCTACGAAATTTCTTGAACCACCATTGTGCTGTACGTTCATTAGTGGTTCCTGGACGAAACGCATCGTTGATATCGCAAGTTGTTTTAACAGCTTTTCGGCCTAGCTTGAACGGGAATAAGAAAATTGTGCGAATTTGCTTTTTATCCATGTTGTATTCAACGTTCCGGGAAAAAATGGCCTAATTATTCAAAGAGAAAAAGAGTAACACGATTAGGTAGAGCGAAAGACGTGCTTTAAAATGATATATAAAGTCAAAGTAATTTAATGAAAATTAATTTGAAAGTACATCATTTAAAACCGAAATAAAAAATTCCGCAAGAACTTATGTTCTTGTTAGTTTTTATGGCAAGTTATACATAGAATCAGTTTAATGTTAAAAACTGAAACTTCTCGATACTTTTTAGCAGAGTACAGGAAGCGGCTGACAGTGATTTCGAAGTTTATACTCGATTACCTTCAGCAGATCGTGATTTCCTATGATTTTTTTTTACTTTTGTGAACTCTTAAAAAACCAACATTATACACGATGAATATCGGTACTAATTACAGTAAAATCAGTTTATGTAGGATTTTCAAATGAATTAGTTGTCTTTGTTAGAATTTATATTAATCTATTCATTCGGATCGTTATTGACTTAATAATTTAGGTCCCTTTCTTCTGTGTGTTATCAAGTCAGCAAACAACGGTTGATTTCCTTAACTGAACCATGTACCTATGATAGAACTTTTGTAGGAGGATACAAAGTTGATTTTCCGTTGATTTTCTTTAGTTGCTGTTTATAAGATATCATTTCATCAGTTATAGTCAATTCTCAATAGAGAGAAAGGAAAAGGTGGGTAGAGAAAGATGAAAAAATCAGGGTCAGTAACTGAAAGGATGAAAGGTAAAACTGGAGCAAGTACTGCCTAGTATTCTATTCGGTGCTCTAACTACTCTACAAATAAAAGAAATATTAACCATTTTATGAATGAATGTAATGGGTGCTTATTAGCTTTGAGAATTAATTCTGGAACTAAATGTTTTACATATTTAATGTCGTTCTCATTCAACTCCCTGTTTACTAATGTCCATATGCATTTACATCATGGGACTGTTTCAGCAATGACCACATTTTCTAATGACATCTGACACTAATCCGCATGTGAAACCTTCATTACACCACGACACACGCTTGCGTTTTTACTGTCTAATCTTCACAAATCCATTCAAAGTCCACATCTCGTTGCCATGCAACGTCGCATTTTGTACACAAGCATCGTACAATCTGCTTTTCACTCTGACGGAAGAGCCCTTTGGCTGCCAACAGAAATAATAGATCTTTGAACTTTTCCAACCTTACTTACTCTGATTACTATACTTCCAGAACATCCACACCGACTACTTAGTAGGTTAACCAGGCAACAGAAGCTAACGAGTACTCTTACAGAACATCCGAGCCCTTGAGGGAATCTATTTTTTGTATGCTCCATGCGCATATTGTCCTTGTGCAGCTGCATATGAAGTCAGCCCTCTCTGTTATCCCTCTTGTGATCCCACAATACGTTTTGTCTGGCCCTTGTTTGCACTGGGCATGCGTAAACATGTTTCTACCTACTCCTTATCTTCATACCCAACTCATCCATTTTCTTGATAGTGGCAGAGTCCTGTTTTCTTTTTCACTTAGGATAATTTTAGTATTGACTAAGTTTACTATAATGATTTTCAATTTCAGATTTTGCTTCAATGTCTGGAATTTCTTCAACTCTTCTAGATTCTACCTTAAGAATTAGATTATTCATATACATGACTTCCTATGGTGAATCGGTCTTAAACTACAACATACATACATACACATATACATACATACGTAGACAGACAGACAGACATACAGACAGACAGACAGACAGACAGACAGACAGACAGACAGACAGATAGATAGATAGATAGATAGATAGATAGATAGATAGATAGATAGATAGATAGATAAATAGATCACAGCACGCATCTAAGCTACCCATATTTTGTAGCAGGATTCTGCTAGCTAGTCCAATATAACTTTGTTATTAAACACACACACTAATGAATGCAGTATGCCGGTGTGTTGATATGTGTGCATGTGCTTCCGTGCGCATGTGTGTGTGATGGGTGGAGTACGTGCGTGCGTTAAAAAGCGATTCTTGGAGTTTTAACTAGTTATGTTTGGCTAAGAAAACTGTGTAGACTAATTAGAACAGACGTGTAGCTGAATTACACGGAAGAACTGCACGGATAACTGAAGTCTATAAACATTAATATCATAATCTGTTTGTTAACAACCTTAACAAACAAAATTAGATTTGGTCTCCAAGACATCGGCAATATGCCATATTCTTCACATATCCGTTTGTAATTCTATTAATTAAGCATCAGTTGTTGTTTTGTGCTTGCTTGTTGATTTTTTATATATTTTGGTGTTTAGAAGAGGATTTTTTTTTTTTTTTTAGAAAATGAAGATATCACCAGAACCACTAGGTTGATGATGGTTAGTATCGAAAAAAAATGGTCTTCTCCCACGAAGAGTCTCCCAAAATGTTGATATCTACTACGCATCATATTCCACAAGATGCTTCTTCAATATTCCAGTTATAGCCATCATAACATTTTTATTTGTAAAGTTGAATCTAGGATTACTTTATCTGAATTGTCTCTTTATTATCAATACGGGTGTATTTTCATGGAGATTTCACGACTATTTGTAGAAGATTAAGCGACCAGACCTTTGTTCAAAGGTGTTCTAAATGGTACCATTCGAGTTCCTGTTTTTTTTTCTTTAGGTATATGTGTATCGAGGAATATATATACTGAGTGTATCGTTCAGTTTTTAAACGGTATGGTGTGGTTCAAGGAAGATTTGGTTACTATTCTAGCAGGTCGAACGACTGCATAGAGACCTCTCTTTTCAGTGTTATATTGCTAGGCAGGCAATTCAATTCTCAACTCAAAGAAAGCACGTATGCATTGAAGTATATTCTAATGTGCACCGACCGACGTGAGTGAACACCAATATATGCATCACGTGCATTCTTCTGCTGAACACTTAACAGCATATACGAATGAATGTCACGTTTGTAATATTCCTTACTTCTTGTCATTGCAACTAATTATCTTCAGTAACATCTCTATGATGTAACAGCAACGAAAACAGCCATCATGCACTTCATGCATTTTCTTAATTCACTGCTGAACTTCGGGTAATAGCATACCTTAACACTTCGTGAACAATTATCTGAAATGCAGTTATAATACACAATAATATGCCCAAATGTTGATTATATGTTCCTCTTACTACTGTACATTACAGCCATTTGTAATACGTTATGAGTCATTTCTAAGATATAACTAATCGATAACATATCCCAATATATTTTGTTATTCCTTTTATTTCATAATATAATATAGTTCTTTTTTTATCTTCACTTCCTTCTCCTGTATTTTCTTTTTAAATTTCTCACATATCTTTGCTAAAATACTTGTTTCCCATATTATTATGCATATATCAAACATTAAGTTCTCTGTGATCAACTATACAAAGAATCATAAACAGTTCTATGTTACATAATTTACTCCCCGTCTTCAGTTGCTTCTCGTGTCCGGCAATCTCAATTTCTTCCTGACTGGGTGGTTCTCCCATATTGAAGGCGTTGAAAACCACTCCTTATAAAGAAAAAAGACAAGGAAAAGTCGGCGATAGGAACGGTTTTTGTTGTTTGCGTCATTCGTTCTTTAAGTTTTTCTTCAACTGTTGTTTCTACATTGACTTCAAAAAGGTCGCTTCCGTGGGTAATAGTGTTATGCTAGTTGGAGCGGCCTTTGCTTCAGTTTCCCAAACAGATACATAACAGGTAAACACACGCATTACTATGTGAAAGTGAGTGATCAGGGGCGGACTGATGACGCAAAAATAATGGATAGGCAACTAACTTGTACAACTAACAGCTGCTCTCCCTCTTTCTCTCTCTCTCTCTCTCTATATATATATATATATATATATATATATATATATATATCTCACACACACACACACACACACACACACACACACTCACACACACACATACACACTCACACACGCCATTCGAAATGAAGACAAAAGTAAAATTACAATCTTTGAAAGTTATTCACACTTCCAAAATTATCTCCCTTATTCAGTCAATGATTCAACTTTTTATTGTATTTATCATACAAACATAGAATATTGATTTCTCACGGAGTCAGAGGGTTTGCGGAGGGGTGCAGTCGAATAGATTGGTTCCAAGATTCTAGCAATGCCTCCTCCATTATCTTCAAACTGTGCACCTTAAAACTAGCCTCTAGCCTCACAAAACTTTTCAATTACGGTCTCTTTCTTACACTCTCTCTATAAGGATATATCCCGATATTTTTAAATACGAAACAGTGTATCACATTCCCAAGAAGTGCAATCTCTTTAACCCTACTGTCAATCATCTCATCGCTATCGATTCCAACGTATTAATGGTGAGAGACATTAGTAACAACCTTCTCCAATAGTTTTAATCTCTCTTCTTTCTTTCAATTAACTAAAACTCTTCAAGCCAGTATCCCTTCATGGCTGCCGTCCAGTGACTGACATCAGTCAAATAAATATCAAAGATCTGTGTATGTACTATGTATATATGTGTTGTGTGTGTGTGTGTGTGTGTGTGTGTGTGTGTGTGTGTGTGTGTGTGTGTGTGTGTGTGTGTGTGTGCGCGCGTATGTGTGTGCGTGTATGTGAATATGAGCGTGTATTTGTATGAATTGTAATGGAAAGGATCGTGCGAAAAGGGACAGAAGAAAGGGACCTAAATATATATATGTCCATTATATTGAAACTGCACTCATCTATAACTATTTTATTGACAAACCAACGCGAGAGCCAAATTTCTCTCAAATCACATTCTAATGTCTTTAAAAAGTGACGCGGAGAAGAATACTATGACTAATAAAATCCTTGATACACCAAAAAGGACGAATGGCTTATGACTGTACACCTTAAATCGTGAGTAGGCTCTATTAGGACTGATATGGAGTAAAAGCACAACAATAACCTAACAATGGAGCTTACTGTTGTCCGGTAAAGAATCGCAGTTATATTCCCCTCGTATCATATCCCCACCCTACACCTTAAGAGATGAGGAAAAACACATTGGATAATACATCAAGAAAAATTGGACAGTTAGCCTTTAATGTCTTCGATCATAGGTTTGTTCTATCTTGGGTCTAAACAAAACGATGTACTACGTTCGGTTTCGATCCTTCTGTGTCTTCGGGATTAATATGTTACTTCACTATATGATGTCTGTCAATTCTTCGATTCCCATTAACTAATCTTATCGATTAGCTATCATTATAATTGTCAAATAAAATGATACGTTTCATTTGTTTGTTTGTTTGTTTGTTTTATTCATCCATCTTATCAGTAACCAGTCAATTCTTATATTTTATTACATTTAAAACTGAATTCTTAATCCATGTGGCTGTCACTCTTTCCCATTAAAACTTTCATCTATTTTATAAAATATTCTTTCATTAAAGTTACTTGAAAGCGAAGAGCAGCACCCATGACTTTTTCACATAGGAGGTGAGTGAGAAAGAGTGGCAATTATACTCAACCTAGAGACCCGGGTCAAATGCTTGCGATAGAGTGGTCTCCGCTAAAGGCACCCAAGAGCCGGATACTTATTTCAAACGGAGATGGAGACAACTAATGTCTACTTTATAATAAAAAAGAAACAGGAATAGTCCTTCAGACGATTTCCACGAAATTTTATATCGAGCAAATCTCCCTCATAAGGGTTTGCTAAACTCGTAAAGGCTGAAGACCTTTTTCAAAAGTGCTCTGAGATTGAACCTAATGTCACGTAAGATTATAAATTAAACATTTTGATTAATACTTACTTAAAAGTGCATTGTTGTTATATCCATCTTATCAATAACCAACCAGTGATGCACTTTTATTACATTTAAAACTGAATTCTTAACTTAATCCATATGCCTATCATCCGTCTCATTATTTTTTCCCTTTACACATTTTCATTAGAACTTTTAAAACGTCCTTTTAGAGCTTCTAATTTTATATCTTGGGTTGTTTGGATTTTCAAGAAATTTTTTTTTTTTTTTTTTGGTATTTCTTTGATTTATTTTGAAAAAGCACTTTATTTCAATCTCAACTACACACATTTGACGTTTATGGAATGTTTTATAACTGCCAAGATTCAATCGTAAAGAAAAATATGCACGTAAGCTAAAATACAGAAAACAAAATAACAAAAACGCGATTAAATTCTAATCACTTGTTAGCAAATTAAATAGTGTGTTCAAATATAATATACACTTAGGCATGTGAATTGTATAAAACTACTTCTTGAAAATGTGTAACTGGATACCAGCAGTTACATAATGTGGTTAAATAATAGTAATACTGAACTATATATATATAGGCGTAGGAATGACTATATGGTATGAAGCTTGCTTCTCAACCACATGGTTCCGGGTTCAGTCTCACTACGTAGCACCATGGGCAAGTGTTTTCTACTAAAGCCTCATGCCGACTGAAGCCTTGTGAGTGGATTTGAAGGACAGAAACTGAAAAGAAGCCTGTCATGTGTGTGTGTGTGTGTGTGTGTGTCTACCTCGATCGCTTGACAACCGGTGCTGGCTTGTTTACGTCCCCGTAACTAAACAGTTTCGGCAAAAGAGACCGAGAGAATAAGTACCGGGCTTTAAACGTGACTAAAACCTTTCAATGCTGTGCCCCAACATGTCCGCAATCTAATGACTGAAACAAGTAAAAGATAAAATGTGTGTGTGTGTGTGTGTGAGAGAGAGAGAGAGAGAGAGAGAGAGAGAGAGAGAGAGAGAGAGAGAGAGAACAGAATCCAAGAAGACTGATAGTAATCGACAACAAGACTTTTAGCATCTGAAGAAAGAGTGCAGGAACTTTGACAGTACATTTTTATTTCAGCTAAGAGTATTTTTGTGAATTTAACAAGCAAGAACAATGAACCTGAAATATACTATATAAAGGCAAATGTAAATGATATTTCATAAATGTGTTGTATTTTAATATTATAACCATAACTATAAACAAACTGCTTCTGTATATGCGATTGTGTTTTATCAGTGTACTTATAGATGTGATTTCACATGCATGTCCAAAACCCTAGCTGTAATTATGTTAATCTTTATCATTTGATAGATTCATTTTGATATTTTGATGCGATTTTTTTTTCTATTTCAAATAATTAAACATATGCTGCAATGAACTGTTCCTCTAAACTAGCAAACCAATATATTCTATGGAAGGTTAGCTTTAGTACAGAATAAAAAATTTTTAATGCTTCGTCTAACTTTTTTTGTTCCAGTTCCCAAACACACATAAATATGTATAAATACTTTATTGAATTAAGGCATAGCCCTGTGGTTAATAAGCCGCTTTGCAGCTGTGTGCTTTAGTGTTCGATTCCGTTTGATCCCGCATCCACATTATTTCTATCTCTTGCCGTCTCACTCCTTTTCAATCTCTTTGTATTTTTCTCTCTCTTGCGTGTGTGATCGTGGGAATGTTTTGCAGCCTCACTGTCTATCATAGACTCGGAATACAATATAAACAGCTCCTTTGATGACAAAAATCGCAGAAATCATTCTGAGATTTAGGCTACAGAAAGCTTTGCATTTGCACAATACGGGCGAAAAATAAACTCTACCAAATATTGTTCGTTATCAGATTTAAAATTATGGTTAACATAGTCACGTGATACGCAGAAGTAGACAGACCATTGTGAGTCGACATTTGTGCATAATTTTGGAAGTGAAATGGTGAAATAAGTCTCAGTCGTCATATGATAAACAAAGTAGATCAGGCTGAGGAGCGAAGTTTTTTGACAAGCTGAAAACCCTCGATCGAATAACACCGTATACAAGACGCTATGCTTGGAATGACCAATTATAAACACTATTGGAACTCACACACAAGGTACAGGAAACTTATATATATACACCACTCTGCTTAATTAATGGAACTGCAGATACAATATCCTTACGTGTCTCACTCCAGTTTTCATTCCTCCACTTCACTCTGCATTTTATATCTTCTCTATAATAACTATTACTTAAACATTTTCCCGCACCGTCTCTCATGAAGGGATATATAAAATATCCCAGAAACAGCTGTAAGACCTTCTCTTTATAAGTGTTCTGAAAACATTCACAGCCTTGGATTTTTTTTATCTCATTCTGTTTATATATATATATATATATATATATTGTCCACCAATTTACGCTCACGAACATTGCTCGTCTCAAAGCTACAGTAAAAGGTACTTGTTCAATGTAATGTGCAGTGGGGTCAAACACAAGCGTACGTGATTGCTAGACGAAATTTTAAACTACAAAACTATGTTGTAATTCCTGCGATTCATTCATATATGCTAGAGTGCATTTGGAAACTGGAAAAAAAGCAAACGTTAGACCTAGCATTAAAAATATAAGATTCTGCACTAACGATAAACTTCACTAGAACATAGTCGTTTGCTTGTTTTAGACCAATAATTATTGCGGCAAATGTTTGATCATTTGCAATAGGAAACAAAAATAAAACTGAACAG
>NC_142929.1:115937353-116017353 GCF_046866305.1 Octopus bimaculoides
AGCTTTTCACAATATCAGTGAATGTATTATTCGTTGTCTCCTGCATATCGAAGTATGAATGTCAAGTGGATGACAAACGGGTGTGCATCACTGACAAGCCCAAAAAGGCAAAGTGCCTCTGTCGTTTCACACACGTGCTCACACACACACACACACACACACCCGTGCTCACACACACACACACACACACACACACATACATACATACATACATTCGCTGATCAACAAAACTTGTGATCAAAATCATCCCATCCATGATTATTCCATCTTATTTTAGCGTGGACTACATTATCCAATATATCCTCTCGTGTGAGTAAATTTTGGCTGCTATCTATAGCAGGTCAAGAGACTATGTAGGTGTTCCTTTGTTCGGTAGCGCGATCGGTAGAATATCAATCTCATAATCTATCACTTAGTACTGTTGTCGTTATTGTTATTGTTATTATTATTTGTGTTCTTATTTTACATCTGGTTTTGTTTTGGTTTTAATTTCATTATTTTTTACTAATTTATTATAGAAATAGATGACTTGGAAAACAAAGTTGTTGTTGTTGTTGTAGTTCTTCTTCTTCTTCTTCTTCTTCTTGTACTATACTACTGCCTCAACTACCACTACCATCACCAGCTCTTGTTATTTTTGTTGTTGGTCATGCATGTTGTTATTTTATCGGTTGATTTCGAGGAGGATAAGTCAGAGGAAAAAAGAAATAGATTTCTCTACCGAATTTGTTGTTGTTGTTACAGCTGTTACTATTTGATTTTGCAAAAATTTTTTCCGGCATTATTTTTATTATTATCATTTATTTGTTCATTCATTTATTTATTTATTTATTTATTATAGAAGCTTCTAGAAATAATATTTTCCATTCGTTACAAGAATATATTTATTTAGTTCTTTACATCATTTTTATTAATTCTATTTTAGTTTGTCTTACGTGAAAAAAAAAAGTAATTTTCTTCACATTTATTAAACTATTTCTTTTTCTATGTATACTTGTTGTATCTCGATTTTTATGTGGTTTTAAAATTTTTACGTATGCATGCATGCGTGTGTGTGTCTGTGCATACGCGTGTGTGTGCGTACGTTCCAAACAGAGTTGGTGTCTGGAGTCATGATGAGAAGAACATATTCACACACGAAGTGATATCCGCGAAGGAAATACTGTAAATACGTTATATTGCTAAGAGACCTTCAGAAAATAATTCATTGAATCATAACCTGAAATGGATTCGATGTTGATATTGATATATTTACACTTCGATTTTCATCGATATTTGTATTGATAGCTTTCATCAGCCAACTTAAACATTTATCATTTCATTCCAACTTCCGTCTGCTTATTTCCCTTATTTTTTTTTCTCATTTTTTAAAATTTTTATCCCTGGCTGTTTACTGGAAGGTGTCATTGTCTACTTAAGCTCTACACCATTTTCTAGAGTCTGAAACTTGGTGGTAGTTGTAATATCACGGTAATCTATAATCATGACGTCATAGAGTATTGCATAGTAATAGTCGGGGGATAGGGGCTATGAGAGGCGAATACAGGGATCACATCGTATTCTAACTGTGGTATTTCCTGGGATCAGAGAAAATGTTTGCTCTCATTAAAAACTAACCTATACAGAAAATAGGGGGACAGCAAACGAGAACGTTGCACCCGCTAATAAAAATCCTCTCAGGGCCCCTGAATGCAGTTTGTTGTTGTATAAACTACACAGTTGTCTTATTGTGAGCTATAGTAAGCTGTTGCTTTTCTTGCTGCTGTTGAGAAGTCCAGGTCAGCACTGAACAAACAAACATATTGTCAAATGAGGCTATAACAACCACAATTCCATCTGTGACAAACTTCTCTTTTATTTTGGCATAGTGCATCCAGGGCCACACAGTCCAATATTACCCTTTCCACTATTATCATTGTTGCTGTTATTGTTATGATTATTATTATTACTATTATTATTATTATTATTACTATTATTATTATTATCATTATTATTATTATTATTATTATTATTATTATTATTATTATTATTTTCATATACACACAACAGATTAAACCGTTGGAAAAGAAAAAGACATACCATCGGGCCACAAGTAACCTTAGATGCCAAGAACCCTCCTAAGTATCCTAGCTGTCCGCCAGTTCTTCTGTCTAGCTTTGCTAATTCAGTTTTTGTCCAATCTACAAGAGTTGCTGAGTATCTAAGTAATGGTTCGGTATATTAGACGCACGTTGGGATTGTGTAGGAGTAGCTGATAGAAGCAGAGGGGTGCTTTACTGTTGTCTGGTTATTTTATTTATTGTACATAACAAATTATGTTACAACACACTGAAACCTCGGGTGGAGGTGGTGAATGCGTGCATCACGTCCGTCATCTACTACCGCCTGACTCTCGTGCCTTTCCGCCGTTCGCGCCTCACAAAGTTGGAGCGCCTTCTCTTCAAATTTTTGTGGAGGGGACAGGTTCCATTGGTGAGACGGTCCATCTGCTGCTAGCACCTTCTACGCAAAGGGCTGGGCATGCCGTGATTAATGATGCGTAGACATGCGCTGAGGCTGCGGCATCTTCAGATATTCTGCTTAAACGGTGAACAAAATGGTCACTGTTTGTCAAACGGACCTTTCCGAAGCTCGTCTCCTTGACTGAGCTGCAGTCCTGCATCAAGAAGCGACCAAGACAGGGTGACTGGCATCTCGAATGCCGCCAGGCACTCACTGCCCTCTGCTAGGCGGGAAACGCGCTCAGTGGAACATCCACTCTCGAGTTCTATAGAAGGTTAATAGTGGGAAAGTGCGATGACACACTCGGAAAGGCTCTGGGCGTCAGCGAAATCGAACTAACCAGTCTGTTCCGCAGGACTTTCGAGCTGGGGACGATGGATAACTTTCATAAATCCCTCGCATGGCACTGCTACCGGGGGACACTGTCGGTTCAATATAAACTCTACAGGCACGGAAGTGCTGTCAGACGGACCTGCCCGAGATGCGTGCAGAGCGACGAAACTGTCCTACACGCACTCGTTCAGTGTCCGTACATTACGGAATTGTGGGGTTATGTCGAACGGTTGTTGTCGCGTGCAGGACGGATCCGGCTATCGGCCAAGAGCATAGTGAAGGTCGACCCTCCGCCTTCCTTTGGCTAGGAAGGGCAGGCAATTTTCCTATCTGGTGGCAGTAGAGAAAGAGGTTGTGTGGTGGACCAGGTTGAAAGAACTGAAGACAGACACTTTTCTCTTCAGCCAATCCCTCATCGACTTTTTCAAATTTCATTTGAAAAGGAAGATGAGGGTGGAGAGAGAAGTGATGCCCCTCTCTCAGTACATTTGCTGAAAGGTGGGTGAATGTAGCGAAAATGACTCGTGTGAGTGGACCTACTCTAAAAATGCGCCTGTGGGCTAGTGAATTTGAGGAGGAGAGAGGTACTCTTCTCAAGTACCCACGAAGCGTCGAGTGGTTCAGGATTGCTTGGGTACCAGTCAACCCTGGGTGATTATCCCCCCGGATGTGAAATTTTCATTGTTATATTCTTCTTGTTCAATGTTTATTGTTACTGTTTTCCTAATTGTTTACTCGTTGTTTTATGTAAAACAAACCCACTGACCCCGTCTACTATATTGTCCCCTATATGTCGGCGCTGGTGGCCAATAAATGATATTATTATTATTATCATTATTATTATTATTATTATTATTATTATTATTATTATTATTATTATTATTATTACCGGGTTCCAACCCGGGCCGCAGCAAGAAAGTCCACCCACCACATTTCTCGGTCCATCATCACTGCCTCGAGGTCCGGTATACATTCCAGGCCAGTGTCTGCAATCAAGATATTGATATAAGTATGACGACGTTTTCCTCTTCTTAAATCACCATGAGGTGTGTTCCACAAGAGTAATCTGGGTGCTTCCAGTTCAGGGTGGTGCACGCATTGACCAGATACTTGCAGCTGTCTTTGCCTGATCTTCTCGCTAACTTTCGGGAAATTTCCATAAAAGTATTCATTTGTCATATGTTACTGTCACTTTACATTTAGGGTCATTTGTAGCAACCTTGTATAGCATCCATTTAACCTGTTTGATAATTTCTTTATCAGAGTCCATGTTTCACTGCCCTATAATAGCACTGATTCGACAGTTGCAATGAACAGCTTGATTTCCCATTTAAAGACATTACTGGTGGTGGGGAGGTAAACTCTTACCTAACAGGTATCTAGCAACGAAAACAGCAATAATTTACCTTTTGACATAAACTTCTGTGCTCGTTTGACCTTCTAGAAATAGCAGTCAACTTTCCCTCAAATAAAACACACAAAAAGAGAAGCTAATATGAGCCAAACTCTAGAGAATTGAAAATAGAGTGAACAGTTTAAACCCTATTATATGTTATCCACATCTAAACTAATTCTGCAGTTTCTTCAGAGTAATGTTATCATCAGAAACAAGACAGAGTTTATGCCTTTATTATAACTACTACAGACTGCTGATCCCTCTTTCAAGCTATGTTCAGTGTTTCGCCATGTCACTTCATTGAATTTTTCGTAAACCTTAATATTTCAGATACTAAACTAGAGTGAGTGAACACTCAGAATCAGCTGCGTCATTATATTACACTGACAACCAAAAATGTAAAATAAAGTTCACAGCTCGGAACGTAATCTTTTTATTCGACATTTGGCAGTCTAAGAAACAAATTCGTTCGATTTAGTTCCCCATAATATCAGTTCCACATGTTGGCACAATGCCGGCAGCTTTGTGTGAGGTGATAAGTCGACTACATCGACCCCAGTGCTCAAATGATACTTATTTTATCGACCCCGAAAGGATGAAAGTCGATCTCAACAGAATTTGAACTCAGGGCATAGCGACGATGAAATGCTGCTAAACATTTTGCCCGGCGTACTAACGATTCTGCCAGCTCGATACTTTTTAGTTCTCCATAATATAGTCTGAAGATCTGCGACGAAATATAAGCTAGAAGTATTTCAAACAACAAAAAAACTTCATATTTTATATTGTTCCTTCGTTGTTCTATCGTAGTCTTTTAAGTATCCATCATTTATTTTTGTAGTATTTTACCCACAGATGACAGATCCCTCTAGATTATACTCCTTTGCCCTTTAACCACACATATTCTTTTATTCTTTTACTTTTTTCAGCCATTTTGACTATGGCCATGCTGGAGCACAGCCCTTTTTTTAGTCGAAGAAATCGACCTATGGAATTATTCTTTGTAAGCCTGGTATTTATTCTATCGGTCTCTTTTTGCCGAACCGCTAAGTTACGTGGACGTAAACACACCAACATCGGTTGTCAGGCGATGGTGGGGGACAAACACACAAATATATATATATATATATATACAACAGGATTCTTTCAGTTTCTGTCTACCATATCCACCCACAAGGCTTTGGTCAGCCCGAGGCTTATAGTAAGTGTCACTCAGTGGGACTGAACCCGGAACCATATGGTTGGGAAGCAAGCTTCTTACCACACAGCCACGCCTGCGCCTGCCACGTACAAGCTGTTTTGCGATCTATCCAGCCTGCCTCCTTTCGACTGTTTAAATATCGTTCACTTTCTTCTCACATAATGTCACATTTCAGCTGATTGCAAAGCTCGACCGTAAAGCATTAGCTTCTGACGTAGCTACCACTTATCAGAGTTTCAACATCAGGATTCATTTAAACACTGAACTACTAATTCTCTACACAATTTCCTTTAGCACAGCCCTTCTAATGAACTAGATAATAATCACATTATACATTCAACATCAAAGACAAATATCGGGCAACATTGTTGAACCCTTAAGGTTATCTTGAAATGTTGAATCCTTCCGTTGCACCTATAAGTTCCCTTTATTGTTGTCATGATTGCTTTGTTGTAAGTTGCAATTTGCCTTTAACTTAATAATTGTCCTTATAATATAACAACTGTCTGCAGGCGGGAGTTAAGCAGTTATTTCCACAAATGTATTAAATTAAAGGAAAACTGCAGTTGACGAAAACACAAACTAAAGATACAGAAACATTTGTAGAAGAAAAATCCTGGATTCGTATGCATGCCAACTATTCTAAGATTGTTTAGAACTATTTTTATGTATTTGCACGTCCATACATACATACATACATACATACATACATACATACATACATATATACATACATACATACATACCTATATATTCACATATATTTTGTATTTAGGCACGTTGGATGCATGTACGTATGTGTGTCTGTATATATATGTGTGTGTGTGTGTGTCTGTATATATATATATGTGTGTGTGTGTGTGTAGAAACAATTATTGAGATAATCAAATTAGATACATCAAATATATTAAATATATTAAGTATATCATATACATCAAATGTATATATATATGTATATATGCAAAGCGAGAGAAAGCAGAAGGTGGAAACTTTCAAATGATGAATGATGAATTTATATCAATAAATATATGTATATATTTATATAAATAGGTCCAACTTACACAGAGTACAAATGAAAGAGAAATTTAAAGGGATGGAATAAAGGTATCATGAGTCCAATAGCTGTTCCTGGAGGTTCGGCGATCCATAATAAAGTTGGTAGATTTAGTCCATCACAAAATGCGGCCGTATGGATGCATTTAACATAGGATGAGACGAGTCTCCTTCATCAAGGTAGAGAAGGCTAGCTCATCCCATCTTATGCTAAATGCATCCATATGGCCACATTTTGTGATTGACTAAATCTACCAACATTATTATGGGTCACCGAGCCCCAGATACAGCTGTTTGGCTCATAATACTTTCATTCCACCCTTTTAAATTTCTCTAGTATTTGTACTCTGTATAAGTTGGACCCATTTATATAAATATATACACATATTCATACATATAAACTCATCGTTCATCATCAGAAAGTTTCCACCTTTTTCTTTCTCTTGTTTTGCATGTATACTTATATACATATTTTGTATTTGATGTACTTAATATATTTAATATATTTGATGTATCTAATTTGCTTATCCCAGTAATTGCTTCTATCTCAGCTCAACCTGATCCCTCTTATAACCTTTCTTAACTTGTGGAATGATTCCCTGTAAAGGCATCGGAGTCTAAGTCTGAATCTTTTGAGCACTACTAAGTGTCTTCTATACTGAGAATCTCTGGATCCCTTCTGTGAACTATATATATATATATATATATATATATATATATTTGAGTCACTTGTCTATAATTACATTCCCTTTGTGTTAGAATGATTTGACTGAAAACACAAATAATGCACAAAATCGTGTGAAAAAAGTAGAAAGTTTTGATGTAGACACTAAATAATAATAATCTACTGTAATAATCAGATCCTGATACGTTAAGCAATGAGTATAAAAGGAAGACAGCACGGGGGGATAACTTTCATCAGAAAAAGTAAAAGAATGAGAATGAGTGGTGGGAAAATACAAAAAGAATGAGGAAATGCTGCTGGAAACGGGAAAAAAAAAATATTGATAAAAATCGCCTGGTAATGAATATCTATCATTGAGTTGGCTAACATGAGCTGAATCACTTGTGCGAAATCTCCGTCAAAGTTTCCACTTTAAAACGCATGAGCTGCGAGTTTAATATTTTATTCAGTTGGACCTTTATACTACTGTGCTGTAAACTCGTTATTTAAAGACATTAACCTAAAAATTATTAATATCATTATATTATATATTACTAACAAGCCAATGGGTGAGCTTTGACGTCCTCAAATAGCTACCCAATTTTCCTCAAATCACCACCTGTCGTCTTTAAAAAAGGAACAACACAATAAATATTGTAGTCCTAGATATAGTAAACTCTGGAATCCAAGGAAACTGTTGATGATTTGATAAGACAACCGTTAGTCAATAGGGGACGTCTTGGAAGAGTTAGAATGAGAGAGAGAGAAAGAGAAAGAGAGAGATAGGGGAGGGAAGAGAACAAGGGAAACATTAAATCAAGAAACATTGAAACGAGAATATTAGAACATCGTCAGCGTTGAATCAGCGACGCCAAACAAGCGTTGCCGAAATGTCACATATCCTCGGTTTGTTTGGTCAATGCTTAAGTAGGGCTAAACAATATATAAACAACTATATTGTTACTATAATTGCCTAAATATTTAAACCCTAGTCAATATAGTTAAACATTGAGTTTACAAATGAATAATTGCAAACGAGATAGTTTCAAGACAGCTGTAATGTAATTTCTTCGTTGCAAAATCAATTTTTCAAATATTCTCAAATATTTTAGACAAAAGCATATTTCATTGAAAAACTTTTCATTATCACTAAGGAAACAAACATTTTTAAAAACACCAGTAGTTCCAAACTTTTATCAGAGCTGTTCATTAATTACTAAATATATTTATACTTTTTAGAATGAAAAGCGTAGTTAAATAAGAGAAAATAATGTTTTATGTCAAAAGATATACAGACATACGCTAGACAGATATATAGAGACATTCTGTAGAAATGGATGGTTTACATAAAAAAGATATATCTGGCTTCAGAATATCGTATTATAGAATTTACTGTAAATAATAAATGCTCCAAGTATGAACATTAGTAAACGGCAAAATTAGTTATATTGGTGTCAGAGACGTAAAGAGATATTATCATGTTAATGGAACACAGAATTTTAAATACATTGCATATTTTAAGATTCGACTCTTTTGTTCAAATCCTACCGAAAGCGCTTTTGTCTTTTGTCACTTCTATGTCTCCTTCTTCTGCAACTTGCACTGCTGCTAAAGTGACCTCTTCTCCCCAGAAATGGCCAATCCCATATTGCCTCCATTCAAGCCCTTCTAACACACTCACTTTCCTTCCTCTGTCCACAATCCAGGCCACTCACTAAAAACTGCACCTAGCCAGTCTCCAAAACGCTGGACATCTGAAATTCCTTCCTTGCACATGTATCTATTTACTACAGTTGTTACCTTGTACTTGTACAAGAGAAACATTAACTGCGTCGATGTCACCAGTTTCAAAAATTCCTACAAAAGTCAAGACCCGGCTACTTCTTTCAGATCAACCAAGTAAAAAGTAACTAGGGTGTATTTTTTAAATGGTCTGTTCCTGCCCAAAAGAAAACTGCTAGAATTAAATTTAGTAATTCATCCTTAATATATATTTCTAATGTTATTATTGCTGTTAGTTTGTTTTAGATCAATTCAAATCAAGCACACCTATGACAAAAGCACTCAACACGTCATCATTTTGCCTTTATTTCAGTCAACGATATCTACGATTACATTATCCTCTATATTTTTCGTATTTTTTAAACAGTAGAGTGTGATTTACGTGAGATTTGACTGTTATCTCTAGCTGGTAGATTGATCACATTGAGGCTTTTTTTAGTTTATGTTTGTTTATCATTTTTCCTACTTTGACGATTAGTAACAGCAGTTTCTTATGATAATTGCTAGAATGGACTTTCAGTAACTTTAAACGATAAGTTTCAGCAGATAATTGAAATATTCAAAGGAAAGAGGTGTAATTAAATTGAGATTTGGCTGCTATTTCTAGCAGGTTGGACAGCAAAGTAGCGGCACTTTCACCAGTTCGTCAGTACATTTGTAAATAGTGGCCACATCGGAGATGAGAAAGGTAAAACTTATTGGTAAGCGATCAGAGACAGGTTAACATTTCGAAGGCCCTTGGACTATTGGTACTGTAAGACTTCCAGTAATATTTTCAAAATTGAAAAAAAATGAAAAACAAATTTTACAAGGTTAACATTAGTTAAAATATCAATTGTTTTTCTTGATATTTTCTCGTAAACAAATGTCTTCAAAACATCAATAAATGTTAAGTAGATGAGAACATTTGTTTTCAGTTGCAATGAAAGCAATTACGTTTAGTAGTTCTTGCACCATTGTTGATTTGTATAGATTTTCTTTAGATGTTTTTTCTCTAGAGAAACTTCTCTCCCCAGTCGCATCAATTACCATTAAACACTAATAAATCCATATTACTATTTCAACATAAGGGATTGAAGGAGTTAATGTAGATATTGGAAGTTTGTAACTGTGTCATGTTACAACCTGAATTCATCAAATTTAACGACAAACTTCCTTAAACGAGAAATTTCCGACACACATTCAGGTTTGATATCATCTAAATCTGAAATTTACTGTTGCTGTTGACGTTATCATCATTCATTCTTGGTTCAGGAAACCAAATGACTAATGAATATTTTTATATCCTTCAATGTGATAGCAAAGCCCTATGTGCAATTTGTCTACGATAGGTGATCTCTACCTTAATTTCTTTTCTCATAAAGCAACATCTGAGAGCTTTTCTATCACTGATTTGTTTTCTTTTCCAGTACTATATTAGTCAAATTATTTCGTATATTCTTTCTCATTTGGTTTATTTTTCAAACATTTCAGATAAATCCCGCTGCCACATCAAAAAGTCGAATAGGAATTCAACAACTTTAATAAATGACTGAAGCTCTAGTGTTTCATGCTGAAGCGATTAGCTCATTAGATTGAATTTCTTTTGTATTACAGCCCACATCTCTACCTAGGGAACTGAATCCACTTTGACAGTTTCTTGAGTATAGTGTTTGCTTTATAAAGTGTATCAACCTGAATTTAGACTCAAAGCTTATTGCTAAAAGTAACACAAATAATCAAAAATTCCTACTTTACTATCGAAATAGTTATTAGCTATAGTAATAATGTGCCGAATTTCGAATCAGTGCAATTCTTGCACAATCCATTACTCACATCTTGACTAAAACTGCCACCGAAGAAACACGTATTGTTCTACTGCGTATATAACGGTTGTTATCCAATGGCGAGGAAGGGATTCATTTAGCAGCGCATCACTATGCCAGAGTTGCATATGACAACGTAATGTATTTATATATATTGTTTAAGTGTGTACATGTGTGTATGTGTTTGGATAAAATAATATTATGATATATACGAAATGTAACACCACACCTTTCAGCGAATTGTGTCAAAAATATTAGATAAATAACTACAAAACCAAGACAAAAATAAGTGAATTACTGATTACGTTAATGCTCACTTCCATTTTTAATTTAATAATAAATTATAATGAATGACATATAAAGTAAAGATAACATATAATGAATTTCGTACAACAGCATGTGTTCATTGATGAATAGCACAAAATTTTATCCATAATTTAGGACAATAAATTACTTATCTTCGTCATTTAATTTATGATGACTAATATAGTAATGAAACACATCGATCTCTAGTACATCTGTGTTGTTTTACCGGTTGTGTCAATGATGATTCTAAATTGATTTCCCGCAACAACCATTCATCGAATTGTTATCTGATCTTGGTGGCGTTCCCATTGACACTTCTCTGTTTGAATCAAGTACGCCATTGAACCACGTTTATTTTCGATTGTACGACACATCAGTTTAGTTGTTTCAACAAATACTGACCGTCCAATATATAATTTATAGGAACTAGTCTCTTTTCCAATTGTTTGAACGTGATTAGGTGACAATAATAAGGTCTTAATGGTTCATAATTGTTGGTCCTGGAGCACTTCTACTCACAATTTTCCATCCAGAGCTAAATTAGTGCAGAACGATATGAGATTAAAAATTATTTGACTATTCTTTCGCTGATGAATGATTTTCATAGCAAGCTTTTCAAATTCTTCGTGTATTTGCTTGAACAGAGCACTACGCTTCACCCTTTGAAGTCAGAGCGAAAACAGGCGACATCATATACTGAAAGCCCATTAAATCTTTAAATGAGTTTCATTCTTGAACATCATTGTCTATAGTAGTCTGCCCTTCCTTTTTTCAAGAACGTGAGTGTGACCTGAAATTTTTCCAAATCGGAGAGTGTGATCTATATTAACAAGTTTAACAAATGCGTGATGATCTCCCTTGTTATTCTTTAATTCCTATTGGTGTGTTTCTCGCCAAAGTTTTTGTAGGATTGATGTAAGATACTTAAGTGATACATCTCTTTGGGTCATTTTTATTGCTACGAAAGACGAAACCATAGAATGTTATGGATATTGATGAGTAGATAATCAAAAACACAATTTGGTTTTTAAACTTACATTCAGCGGTGGTGGTGGTGGTGGTGCTGCTGCTGCTGCTACTGTTGCTGGTGCTGTGCTGGTGCTGGTGCTGGAGATGGAGATGGAGCTGGAGCTGGAGCTGGAGCTGGTGGTGCTGGTACCGGCGGTGGTGGTGGTGGTGGTGGTGGTGATGGTGGTGGTGGTGGTGGTGGTGGTGATGGTAATTTCGTTTATTTAAAGGTTAAGAATTAGGTATTCTTAAAGAATTTTATATTGTATATATATATATATATATATATATATATATATATATATATATATATATATAATTCCATTTTCACATTTCCAAGAAATGAGTAATGAGTTATGAAATAAACTGTATTGTAGCTGTAATTTAAATTATATACTGAATTCTTTAGTGTCTAGTTGTATACAAAGGTGGCACACGTGTGTCTGGCCTCGAAATTATTAATGTACTAAAAGAAAATGGATCAAGTGGAAGAGGCGAAATGACAAATTATATAGGAAAATACGGTTGGCAGTAAAAAAATTTTAAGTTGTTCCTGTTCGCGCAAGACTTCAGACACAGTTTTATAGCGAGACGTACAGGGTTTCTTCTGAATAAAATTTAGAATGATGCGAATTATTGAGAAGAAAAGTAATTGACAAATAAAAACGGTAGCATTTCTCCTAACTAGAATCATATGCAATACAAATATATGTGTGTATTTATGTATGCAAATATATATGTATATATATATATATATATATATATATATATATATATATATATATATATATATATTATATATATATAAAAGATAATAAGAGTGAAAAAAAACTACAGAAGGCTTGTGTTACATGGTTAGAGTATATATTTAAATTATGTCAGAAAAATGTTATAAAATTTTTTTGGTATATAAACATTGTATTTGGAGAAATATCCAGTTTCGTGTTGTCTTTTCAAATTTCTCTACTTCATCGTAACATGTGTTCGCTCCCGTTTGAAATAGAGAGTTCTAGATAGCGGGAGGTAATTAGGGATTTCTTCCGGTATAAGGGAGATAATCGAAATGTAGGAGGTGGTAGATTTTGATTAATTTACCATGGTTTTGTTCTATATTTTTCTCCCCTCTCAGTGGGGTGATGAATTTCCTTATTTAAATGTGTTAGCAATGGTTAAGTTTGGGTTTGTATTTTTGAATGAAGAAGGTTTCCTTATTCAATCTAATTTGTGTTGGTGTAGTTTTTTCACTCTTATTATCTTTTATACATCCAACCACGTGCTTTCACATACCAACTTTCTCACACACACACACACACACACACATATATATATATATATATATATATATATATATATATATATATATATATATACTTCCAGTCACATCAGCAATGTAACTACACATGTGTTGGCGATTTCTTTTCCTTTTTTGAACTTTTCCTTTTCTACTTTCCGACGAAGTGCTATGTTCGAAACGTCAAAACCTCCCTCTTTTTTACTGAGCATCAAACTAATACATCCCTTGTTGTCTGTTATTGTTAATTTCATTTTTATTGTTCATTTATTTTAATCGAACTTATATATATATATATATATATATATATATATATATATATATATATATATATATATATATATATATATATATATATATATATATTGTTTGTTTGTTTGTTTGTTTTTATGTTCAGTTATAATATGAACTTCACATTAATCTGCTGGGTTACTCTACACTTTTGTAGAGCACAAATTTATTATTCTTATACAAGAATGTTGTTGACAGTGACTTCGAAGTTTCGGCTAGTCAAGCGATATCTTAGCTGATTGAAACTTCGAAGTCACTGACAACAACATTCTTAAATATGTGCTGCGTGAGTGTATGCGCTCACACTCACACACTCAGGCACGCACACACAATACATACATACATATAAATATATATATATATATATATATATATATATATATATATATATATATATATATATATATATATATATATATATATATATACATACAAAATATGGAGGTTTAGTTCACAGGTGATCTAAACGATTAGGTACACTAGGTAAGTGCTGTAACGGATTACTACGGCTCCAAGGTTATAGCCGAGACGGTAGTTATAGAGCCATTGCAGTTTTCCGATATAGCAGATATATAATTGTTCAAGAGGACAACAAACGTTAAGGCAAGGCAAACATCTCAAGTCATATACATTATTATTATTAGAAACAAAATTCAAAGTCTTACAGATGTTTCTGGGATATCCCAGAGTATGAGGTATTCTGTCATCGGAGACAAATAGGGAAAATGAGAAGAGTATAGATTAATAAAATGACGACATAGAGGACATGAGTAAAGGTATAAGGAAATGAAGAAAGAGAAAACAAAAGAAGCATGAAAATTCACAGTTCAACTTTGCGATCTTGTAGAAATAAGTCCATAAGTAATCCTGCCTAAATCCATATGGGTTAAAGTCCTGATATTGTAAACATCCAGAAAAAAGATGTGAACATGTCATTTCATTAATCTATACCCTTCTAATTTTCCGATGACGGAATATCCCATACTCTGGGATATCCGAGAAACAACTTTAAGACTTTGAACTTTTTTTAAAATAATAATAATATATATGACTTGAGATGTTTGTCTTACCTTAAAGTTTGTTGTCCTCTTTAACAATTGTGTGTGTGTGTGTGAGAGAGAGAGAGAGAGAGAGAGAGAGTGTGTGTGTGTGTGTGTGTGTGTGTGTGTGTGTGTGTGTGTGTGTGTGTGTAAATATATATATATAAATACGAAAGAAGGAAAGAGAATGAATGCGCGCGCATTTTGAACATTCACAGTGGGTGAATAAAGGAGAGAAAATATCGCTCAATACACTTAATATTTCTTATATAAAAAAAAAACTTCTTTTAAATTCTCACCATTCTGATTTCGTAAGACCTGATATTGTGGACTTGTTCTGTGTCCACGAAGCTTTAAGGAATGTTGGACTGAGTCAACCAATCATTAAGTATGCGTGTATGTAAACACACACACATTTTAAACAGACAGACAGACAGACAGACAGACAGACAAATAGATAGATAGATAGATAGATAGATAGATAGATAGATAGATAAATAGGTAATTTACATCTGACTCTTCTGGTCCCTTGTCAAGAGAATTCATTGATAAGTTTACAGAAACCTACTTGCTCCCTCTCAACTACAATTACTATCTGTTTCACTTCCAATATAGTGTAAATCTTCAACTCACTCTCCTCACACTACAACTAAGTTTATGACTACCAAATTTTGTATGCATGCATATATGTATGTATAATCGACATTTACAGGATACGCACACACTCGCAACAGCGCGTATGTATGTACGCACGCATGCATACTGGATACATTTACTGGATACATTTACTGGATACATTTACTGGATGCATACATTTACTGGATGATCATGCTGTTTCATTATACTGGGTTGGCAACTAAGTTCCCGCTGTTTTATTAAATTTAAACTTTTTAAAAGGTTTGAATTTTAAAAAATGATAACTAATTAATCAATAATGTTTTCACCCTTGTTGTTTACAACTTCTTCTCAACGTTCAACAAGATTTTCAATACCTCGTTGGTAGAAATCACTCGATTTCGACTCGAAAAATTGATCCAACCAAGCTCTCAATTCTGCATCAGTGTTGAACGAAACTCCGCGCATAGCATTTGAAAGAGATCGAAAGTGGTGGAAATCCGTTGGTGCTAAATCAGGAGAGTACGGCGGGTGTGGCAGCACTTCCCAGCCTTGCGTTTGAATGGCTTCCTCGGTCATATTGGCGATATGAGGGCGGGCGTTGTCGTGCAGCGAAGAATTCCATGCTGCCGATTAGGTCTTTTCTCTTGAATAACCGTGTTGAGTCGTTCCATCTATTGAACATAGAGTTCCGCCTTGACCGTTTGGTTCCGTTCAAGCAATTCGTAATGGATAATCCTTTCCCAGTCTCACCATACGCACAACATCGTTTTACGTGGATGAAGATCTTGTTTCACGCGCGGTGTTGCTTGCTCATTGGGGCTAAGCCATTCCTTACGCTGCTTCATATTGATGTACAGGCACCATTTTTCGTCGCCAGTAACGATTCGGTAAAGAAATCGTTGCTTGTGTCCATGAGTTGAGCGGTGACGAGCAAGCAAACCAGCGGAGATTGTGGCTCGTTGATTTTTGTTGTTGTCACTTAAAGCATGCGGGACCCTTGCTCCATACTTCTGAACTTTTCCCATCGAGTGAAGATGCTTCTCTATAGCAGTGTGGGACCATTCCATTTTCTCTGCCAGTTCCCTTGTCGTTTAATGAGAAAAGGAAAAAGCATTCTGTTTTATTGAATTTCGATTCGAGACAAAATTTTAAATTCAGTTTTTCAATTTTTTTTCTTTTAATCCAATATTCTTGTTTGCATTCATTTTACGAAAATATACTTGTTTTGTCCAAACATTAAAAACTAGTTAAACTGATATTTTCATGCCAGGTTAAAACGCAGCAATGACAACTCATAGCAATGTCAAATGGCATAAAAATATATTGAACTAAAAACTGCAAAATATTGAATGTATATTGAAGTAAACATTGCAAAAAAATAGTTTTTGTGCATGTATTTTATTGTTTCTTTGCTTAATTTTTTCGAAACTTATTTTCAACTTACTTTATTTACTTCAAGAAGAATCATCCCACACATCAAATTGTCAAAATTAATAAAACTCTCTCTTTATATTTAGTGTTTAAAAAAAACACATTTGAAATCTCACATATTTATGATAAAATAATTTCTATAAAATATTATGGAAACCTTCTTAATCAATACACTGAAAAATACTGGTATTTTGCGCAATGAGAAACACCGATCTAGTTTGTAAAGAACGAGTGTAAATGATTGACCTTCCTCTAATATATTATGGATCTTTCTCTTATATTCATACCAGTAGCTCAACCCCGAGCCTACGAATGAGGTTCTACATGATTTCTTGATCAACAATGGAACAGCAGTTAAATCTCCTTCAAATTACAAGCTACCATTAAATACTATAATCCTAGATACCCTAAAAAAGGCGGTGTGATCATGATTGTAATGATTTTCATTACAAATTTATTCAGTCAGAGAAACAATAACAAAGTTGGTCATTTTACTATAAGCTCTCAGTTTTAAACTTCAATAAGCATCCTAGTCTCTCCTACTGACCTCTACTTCAAAATGAAGTAGAAAGAATCTAGCAGTCGGACTTAGGTAGGACTTTTCTCTAATTTAAACGAAAATGAGTTAAGAGAAACAACTTAGAGCGGTCGTTACTTTGAATTTAAACAACATATACGAATACAGGCATATTAAATACCATACAAGATAAATTCTTGATTGTTTTTAAAGATTATCTCTGCTCCTAAAGGATCTATCATAATTACCAAATGGCAATTCTCAACTTGAGAAGGGGCGATAATCTCAAGATTTAAAAAGTTGAGAAGCCATTAAAGAAAAGAACGGGCTCATTTTCTGAAGATAAAAGGAAAGATGTGGACGCGTCTTTCTGGCTCACTAACCGTCATCACCATACCATTTGTTCAGCCATAAATGTGCTCTGCTCCTTTTTGTATAAGTCTAAGGACTTTGGCTATAGGAGATAAGGTCTGTTTGAAATTGGATAAATTAAAATAAGGCAGACAATCTCAAAATGATTATTCGAAATTCTGTGGTTATGCCATTGAATAGAAGCAGTTACAAATGGCAACGCAGTTTTGAAAGTGAAATTATATGATTTCAGTACTGAAGACTAAATGCGTGGAACGCGAATTTACTTATAGTGATAATCAACTATTATTATTATATTTATGATTAAAGCGGTGAGGTGGTAGAATCGTCAGGTGGTAGAATCGTCAGGTGGTAGAATCGTCAGGTGGTAGAATCGTCAGGTGGTAGAATCGTGGCATATCGTCCGTCTTACGTTCTGAGTTCAAATCCCGCCAACGTCGACTTGCCTTTCATCCTTTCGAGATTTATAAAACAGGTATTGTATCGGCCCCAAAAGAATGAAAGGTGAAGTAGGCCACGGCGGAATTTGAACTCACAACGTAAAGACAGACGAAATGTCGCTAGACATTTTACCCAGTGCGCTAACGACCCTACCAGCGCGCTGCCCTAAGCAGGCATTTCAGCAATTTCGGGAAAAAGGGTACGCTACTATATCGATCCCAGTGCTTAACTGGTACTTCTTTTATTGACCCCAAAAGGTTGAAAGGCAAAGTCAACTCGGCAGAAAATTCGGATATTAATATTCATGTATATATATTGAATTAACGTGTACGCAAACAAACAAGCGCGCCTACTCACACACTCACCTACATACACACGCACATATATATATATATGTGTGTGTATATATATATATATATATATATATATATATATATATATATATATATATATATATATATATATATATATATATATATATATATATATATATATATATGGTGATCGCTAAATCCACAAGTTTTTTTTTATTCTCTTTCTGGTTATTTTCTCTGATTCTTTTCTTTTGAAGAGCGTAGGCTCGAAACGTAAAAGACTTTTTCACTTTCCCGAGCGCCAAACTAATACACCTGCTTGTTGTTCATATACCTGTCTTCGTCTTTTGTTTTTCTGTAAATTTCTGTAAATTTAAACTATATATATATATATATATTAGGGGAGTTTATGTAAGGGTACAAGAAATAATTATATGTCGCAGTAGATGTTCGATGCAATGGAAAATAATGTGCATATGAACATTAGTGATTAGTTCGGATTGTTATAAGGAGCCGTGTTCGAAGTTGAGTCTGCCTTTCATCGAATTAATAAAGTCCCAGTACAAGGGTCGATGTAATCGGCTAAGCTCCTCCCCGTAAAATTACTGGCTTTACGCCAAAATTTAAAACTATTTATTTGCTGTTATAATTATGTTTATCAGTTTTTGGGAGGTTTATTCTAATTGTAAGACTGCTATTTTAATATCCGGGTGTTTATGAAAGGGGTGATAGGTGTCAATGTAAATAGTAGGTGCGGTTTAGATTATAATTATGTGGAGTGATTATGTAGTGAAAACGTTTTGGAGCGAAAGGTATATTTTAACATGAGCGATGAACATAATGTAGTTATAGGCGTTATATAAACAAGTGCAATTTGGTGTACTAATTGAGCTTAAGTTGAAATTAGAATGTGGAAAGAACTGAGTGCCAGAAAAAACGTTATATTGGCAATATAGTCAAGTATTACTAATGTCTAAATAGTCGGATACAATTAAAACACATTATTAGGGTATATTATGATTGGAAAGATCTGTATAATTATAACTAGTAAGAAAGGTGAAACAGAATAAAACGATGGAGAAAATATTTAAACATATATAATGAATAAGTGAAAAATACATAATGCAGAAACAGTAATGAAAACATATTTGGGTTTTAGGAACTGTGAAAACAAAAATAAATTTTTGTCAAATAAATATAAAACTGAAGAATATATATAATAAATTTTTAAAGAATAATTATATAATGATTCAGTAAATGGTAAATTTACTCTTCTTGCAAGCAAGCCTTTATACTGCATTCACATAAGTCTATTTTCAAGACCTTTCTATGCTTTCTAATTATTCCTTTTAATTAAAATTTTTGCTTATCAATTTGAGATTTTTAACCTATTCAATTTCACATTGAGAGAGCTGTTGCAACCATCTCTACATTAGACATCTGGTGTCCATCAGTTCTTCACTTGGTTCATTCCATTTTTGCTTGTATTCAATTTCTAAATTACCACTAAATGTTTAGTTTTCTACATATCAATGCTTATCTTCACATGTTTTTATATTTATCATTCAGTAGACCCTTAAAATGCGATGGGAAACTCTAAATCTATAATGACTAACAAGCGTTGATTATTATAATTACATCTTTAATTTCCTTAATAGTTTGCGCGTTTATCTTTTCTAACATTAAACTATTTTCTAAACATTTTCTCATTAGCGTTTATTTTTAGTTAGGTAACACTTTTAATTAAGTTATACACACGATCTTTCGAACAATTCCTACAGAAGACCTAATTGTGCGCATTTTTGCGTATTTCCTGCTATGAATTTATCTCTAATCTCTCCCATACTTCTAATGTGTGAATTGCGTGTGTGAGTACGTGTGTGTGTATGCATGCGTATGTGAGTACGTGTTTGTGTACGTGCGTGTATGTATGCGTGCATGCATGCGTTTGTGTGTGTACGTGTGTGTGTATGCGCGAGCGTATTTTAGGTTTTTAAACAGTACTTTCAAAATCTTAATGATAAAATATTTGTACCTGAAACAGTACAGTGCAAGAGTATAAACCACACAGTCATTGGTTAAAATAGTGTCCGTAAGCTTCAGCCTATCGGAGGGTATTTAAAAGTATTTAAAATTATTTCAAGGAAAAATTAAGTCATTCTACAACTGTTACCAAGTGTGAAGCACATTAACAGATTGTGAATGCTACTACATAAACATTTACCTGAAAATTATAAATATTGTAAATTATAGTATTGTAAAATTGTAAAAATTCAAAATTAGAATGTGAAAATCGAAGTATGTTGGAATTTCATTGACTAATATATTAATATAAATGTGAGAGCATATGTGTGTGTGTATTATATATATATATATATATATATATATATATATATATATATATATATATATATATATATATATATATATATATATATATATATATATATATATATATATATATATATATATATATATATATATATATATATATATATATATATATATATATATATATATATATATATATATATATATATATATATATATATATATATATACATGCATACATACAGGAGTAGCTGTGTGGTAAGAAGCTTTCTCCCAAACCACATGGTTCCGGGTTCAATCCCACTGCGTGGCACCTTGAGCAAGCGTCTTCTACTATAGCGTCGGGCTGACCAAAGCCTTGTGAGTGGATTTGGTAGACAGAAATTAACAGAAGCTTGTCGTATAAATATACATATACACGTATCTGTGTGTCTGTGTTTGTACTCCCACTATCGCTTAATAACCGATGTTGGTGTGTTTACGTCCCCGTAACCTAGCAGTTCGCCAAAACAGACCGATAGAATAAGTACTAGGCTTACAAGGAATAAATCTTGGGGTCGATTTGTTCGACTAAAGGCGGTGCTCCAGTATGGCCGCAGTCAAATGACTGAAACAAGTAAAAGAAAAACTAAAAGAACATATATATATACATATATATATAAACATATGAGGGGGTACCCAAAAGTAACCGGAATTTTGCAATATTATTTTACTCACTTAGTTTTTCATATTTATACTGTTATCGCCTTCAAAGTATCCTTCATTTGAAGCAGTGCATCGGTCCAGACCCGTTTTCCACTGTTTGAAGCAGTGCTGGAACTCTTGCGAAGTAACGCCTTTTAACTCCTCCGTCATTTTTTTTCTTCACCTCTCCCACATCTGCAAATTCTATAACAGCAAATTCCATAACACCAGCTTTCATCACCAGCAACGACCTTCGAAAAAAGGTCCGGATCAATTTCCAACTGTTCTGTCAGTTCACGACACGCATTCAGCCATGACTGCTTTTGATCTTCCGTGAGCAAGCGAGGTACAAATTTTGCTGCAACTCTTTTTATTCGCAATTCCTCGCTCAAAATTCGTTGCAGCAGCTTCAGGGCACACCAATCATATCAACAAGTTTGTCAGTTGTTCAGTGACGGTCCTCGAAGATCAGTTCATGAATTTTTTCAAGATGTTTTCATTCGTTCTGGGGGGGGGGGGGGGTCGACGGTCACCCTGAACGAAGTTGGTCCTCAAGCGACAAGTGACCATTTCTAAAGCGTGAAAACCACTCGTGAACTTGTGCCCATAAACAGTGCTCCAGTTAGTTTATGTGTGCTAACAATGTTGCAGCTGTTGTTCAGATCTTCCAGATGACAACAAAATAAATGATGTATTGAGTTGTACCAGAAGTCGCAACTCGATGTTTCATACATTATTTTCATTGTACATGCTATTTTCGTTGTATTTGTGATAGACTCCCTTGATGAGTCTACGGAACAACCTACATAATCAGTTTTGACTACTTTTCACCGTTTTGCGTAGATATTTCTATAAGTTGGAGAAAATAACTTTATTGTAATTTGTTCCCTTGTTTTTCATAATTAGTAATTATTTTAGTCGATAAATAATACAGTTTCCTTTATTATGCTAAATAAACCAAACGTGGCTAAACATCATAACCAAAATATTTCAAATCAAGTAATGTAGAATTGCGAACGACTTTTTTCAAGTCTCATTGATCAATTTTGATCAAGATCAATTCAAACATTCAAAATGATATTAATAAAGGTAATAATGAAACGTTGACAGGATTGTTTTTTACACAATAGATAAAAAATATTCGAATGCATTTGTTTTTATGCAAAGCTACTGTAGTTCTCATCTTAATCAATGTTGATATATATGCAAACGAAGAAAGGAATACGTTTCTGCTTTGATTTTATCCGAACTTCCATTTACATCTGCTCATATTTTTACACTTTACCATAAAAAATAACAATTTTTCCGTTATTCTGATAATTTTCGATCCATCTTTTCTCACTTACTTGTCAACTAAATCAACTCAATTACTTTTATATATTTCTTGTGAAATCAACGTATCTGAAGCTGTAGAGATAGTTTTCTCTGATAATCAAAAACCGCGGATCAATATTGTGTTATAAGATAAGAGGTTTGTGTAGATAAATGTAGAAATAGTTTATATAATTCTGAACGGAAAAGAAATCAAATGAAATTTTATATAAAATGGTAAAAAAAAAATATTATTAGTTGAGCACAAAGAAAAAAGAATTACTTGTTGGATTTAAAAAATTCCATTCGTTTATACATTTCTTATTCAATTAGTTTTGACAGTTTACTTATTCAATTAGTTTTGACAGATTAATTTCTTCTAATTATTTATATTTTTATGTTTTATCTAATTGATAGCGGTTTCTTAATTCCATATAAATTTACATCAACTCTTTCCAAACACATGTACATATGTATGTCTAAATCTAGAGACACATAGACATTCTGAAGTTTCAGGAGTATAGCTGTTTGAAGTTGGTCATCGACACAAAATATTTTTTATTAAAAATCTTTCTAAACTATGGTTGTTAGAAACGAACCTATTTCTGAATTGTAAAATATACTGCTTTTAAAGTAAGCATTCGCCGTGAAAACTAAACACAGGGGCTATACTCCATGCCTTAAACCGAGCACCGAAAATCTAAGATCGATCTTGTTAGTTTCTAGTCTTCTTAAAATATTCATCATCGTTCAGTAAAGAAATATCTAATTTCGATGAAGACATTAGAATCTTATAGATATTTATAGTGCTTATAAACCAGACTCAGATCAATGTCTAATTTATATAACAGTGCATGTGCTGACAACGAGAGTTAATTCATTCATTCGCAGTGCTCTACATAGCGTTTTTAATCACTTGAAATATAAGATATTCTTTTTTAATAAGCATACAAATTTGACCTTGAAAAGAAAAGAAAGTGGTTATACCGTAGATTTTTATTACTCGTTGGTAGAAAAAAATGACGAATGTCTACTCAAAAGATTTCCTTGGGTAAGTCTGACCATGTATCTACACCTGGAAAGTCTTCCTCCATGGTATAGGCTGGCGTGAAGGTTGGGTGTTTCTTTTCATCATTCAACAGCAGTTAACATGTTTCAAGCCTCTTCATTCCACACCACCAATGAGAAAGACAATGAATGACAGAGCTTGGCATCAGTGTCGTTGGGTATGAAATCAGAATGTAAAAGAGCAGAAATAAATATCACAACAGATCAAAGTTGTTCTGGTATTTCATTCTGGCTTATTTTAGCAGAATCAATAGGACGCCAAACGAAACATCTTGTGGTATTTGATCGTTAAAATAAGTATCGGTCGATGTAGTCGATTAAACCCTACAAGAAGGTTTGCACCAGCATAGCCACATTCCAAGGCCTGATACCTGTAAAAAGAATAAAGAATAATGTATCTTGGTGAACATTATCTTATTCTGATTTGATACACTTGTAAAGTGTATCCTCGTCTAAGTTCAAGTAGTAATCCAACCAGCCAGTCCCTCGTTCACATCCTTTTTAAAACGATATAATTTTAGGTTGATATTTTGCTAGCAAGTGTGGTGACCACATATATGTTCTCTTGATGGTTTGTTAATATACTTTTATTTCAGTTTCTGTGAAACTATTTATGATGAATAATGCCTATTAATGATGATGGCAGGAGCAGCTGTGACACTTGTGTTGATTATGTAATAACTTGTGTTGATGATGTAAAATCAAAATAACAAGAGATCTTTATCTCTGAGTTTCTATTTTAATATAACGCCGAAGTGGAGTAAAGTAAGTTATTGTTTCACAACAGGCAATAACTACCTCTGACGTATTCCAAAGAAAGGTCTCTAATATTATACTATAATCTTTGTTATAGCGTTATCTAGTCAATGCGTTTGTGAGCCAATAGTTGGATTCCGAAACACAGGCTCTATTAGATTACATTATGTTAATAATATGGATGAACGACTCTATGTGTGTGTGTGTGTGTGTGTGTGTGTGTGTGTGTGTGTGTGTGTGTGTGTGTGTGTGTGTGTGTGTGTGTGTGTGTGTGTGTGTGTGTGTGTGTGTGTGTGTGTGTGTGTGTGTGTTTATAACGTAATAGAATAGGGATTTGAATCCGGGCAGCTACTTTACAAATACTCTGGCTAACCACATCGAATGATAAGGAACAACAGAAAATTGATTAAGGTAAACAATTTCGCAGTATTTCACCGGATAGTTAAATCCTGAGATCGCTTCTTTGGATTTTATATAGTATACAGGATGTATATTCAAGACTTTACAAAATACCTTCAAAGGCTTGTTTATTACAGCATTGTGTACAATATGTTCAATTTAAATCTCTTTTAAGATTTAAAGTGAATATATTGAACGTAATGCTGTAATATACAAGCTCTTGAAGACATATAATTCTCCATTCGTATTTTTTAAAGTCTTAGATATATATTTATATAGATAGATAGATAGATAGATATACACAAACACACACACACATATATATACATATATGTATGTATGTGTGTGTGACAGCACATGATCCAGTGATTAGGATGTTGTACTCACGACTTCAAGGTCATGGTTTCAATTCTGGAATCGAGCCGTGTGTTGTGGTCTTGAGCAAAACACTTTATTTCAGACTGCTCTGCGATCATTTCGACATCTGACATGTAGTATGCTGTGCACCGTTTATATATATATATATATATATATATATATATATATATATATATATATATAATGTATGTATGTATGTATGTATGTATATATGTATGTGTATTTATAGACATAAATACAAATATATATATATACATATATACAAATATATATTTATATATGTGTGTATGTATGTATGTACGTCTATATATATACATACGTGTGTGTGTGTTTGCGCGCGCGCAGTTTTTGCTTTGAGTCCAGTTGATCTTCACTCATGCTCAGGCTCCAATATTTTCTTATCGGTGTATGGTCAAGGCGCTCGGTTTAGTGGCTAGAGCATTCAGCTCATGAATCTAAGGTCTCGAATTCGATTTCCGGCGGCGCTTGTGTCCTTGAGCAAATCACTATATTTTATGCTGCTCCAGTCCATTCAGCTGATAAAAATGAGTTGTACCTGTAATCCAAAGTTATCACATTCTGTGTCACGCTGGATCCTCCTGAGAACTACGTTAAGGGTACGCATGTCTGTGGAGTGCTCAACCACTTTCACGGAGCAGGCTGTTTCGCTGATTGGAAGCATTCATCGTCGTAACTGACGGATTGTCATTTATCGTCGCAAGACAATCAATTGAAAGTTTTTTTCTGTTTTTACTAATGCTAGGTGTCCTACCGCTGTGGCCGCTGGTATTGATGATCAAGAAATTGCTTCAGTTTTTCCATGCTAACCCTAGAGTTGACAACCGGTAGTGCTTAAAACAGTAGCTTTAATCTGTCTTCCCTTCGTCTGGACATCGGTAACAGTTGTATTTCTTTCTGCTGTCTACTGCTACTGTGTTCGTACACTTTTTTTCTTTTATACCTCCTTTTTGCAAACTACAACTTGAAAATAAAATGGAAGTTTATACAGAAAAAGAGAGGATACTAACCCCTAACAGAGTTCCAACGCCACCACCACCACCACCACCACCCCTAAAGCTAATATAGACAGAATATACACCGCACTGGGAGAGTGAGAGGTTTGACACAAATAGAAAACTACTCCGAAATAGTAAAACTGAAACTACAAAAATACTTAGTGGCAAGCAATGGAAGCTGATAAGGAAATATATATTTTTTTAATGTAATCTTTATATCCAACTTAATGTGAATGTCTTGTCAGAATACCGAATGCTGCGTTATTAGTCTTGAAAGATCCTCTCATATAGACGCTTACTGCATAAAAGCGCACACATAGATGGTAGCTGATGATCTACGTGTACCATGGGCGCGGGAACTCCCATATCACGTGATTTCATTTAGCAGAAAATCATCAACGAGAAGTGTGTGGTCACTGCATGCCGGTCAAATATCGCTGCTATTGTAGCATCAAGATTTGACTAGCATGCGGTGACCGGACGTTTCCCACTGATGATTTCCTGTAGAATAAAATCACGTGATATGGAAGTTCCGGTGCCCATGTCAGATGTTTCTGTCTGCTACGATCTAAGTGTATGCTTTTATGTATCAAGCGCCTATACGAGAGGATCTCTGGAGACCAATAACGTAATATTCTATGTTGTAACTTACATTTTGGTATTAATATTACTTCCGTCGCTAATAATCAATAATTAATATATATATATATATATATATACGTATAAGAAGGGATGACCAACTAAGTGGACATCCGATATGCTAGAAAGAGGTCATCAACGACCCATATATATATATATATATATATATATACAAGAAATGAGGGCAGGGAATCGTCAATTAATAATAGAATTAACAATTGTGTGCCATAAATATCGCCATCCGTTTTAGAGAAAAATTTGTAGTTTAGAATCAGTAGTTCTTTGACTGCTATTTCTGAATTTTCAGTATGTTGGAGAAACAACTCAATTGCTAATCCCTTATATTTATGATATATATATATATATATATATATATATATATATATATATATATATATATATATATATATATATATATATATATATATATATATGCATATATATATTCTTTTATTCTTTCATTTGTTTCAGTCATTTGAGCATCACCTTTAGTCGAACAAATCGACCCCAGGACTTATTATATCGGTCTCTTTTGTCGAACCACTAAGTTACGGGGATGTAACACACCAACATCAGTTGAAAGGTGATGGTGGGAGGACAAATACAGACACATATACATATATATGTAATATACTAGCTGACGTACCCAGCAATTCCCAAAAAAGCGAGGCTTATCCCATGGTTCCGTTCTCATGTACATAATTTCTCATCTCTTGAATATAGAACTGAACAAAAATGTTAACAAAAATAAAGAACAAAATGATTGAAGGATCTTCCAAAATATTCTGCAGAGTAAATGAAGAAAAAGCCACTCCATAGGAGATGTCCTGAAAAACTCAACAAAGTGGCAGTAAGTGGGTACGAAAACCAACAATACCTTTGAAATATGTTTGGACTAATTTATGAAACAAGGCCGGCAATTTTGAGAGAAGGGAGTTTGTTGATTACAACCATCCCAAAACCTGACTAATATTTATTTTATCAAAAGGATGAAAAGCAAACTCGACGTCGATGGAATTTGAACTCAGGACGTAAAAAAAAAAAAAGAATCGGCGTGCTAACGATTCTGTCAGCTCGCCTCCTTCCCAATAATGGTAGTCGATTCTATTCAGCTGGATTTTCTATTTCTTTCGTCGATGAAGCGTTTATGTTCAGTGCTGCTACTGCTATTGAGTATATCATTTAGCGGCTAACACGGAGCAAGAAAGAAATCTAATTAAATCTTGACAAATTTGCAAGTTAAACAAGGACGAATGTATTGCTTGCGAAAACTGACGTCTGTGAATACCTCTGAGCGCATCACCTGGAAACAAGGACATTGGGGATTCTACTGATTATAGTGGCCGTACATTTTGGATATCTTGCACGACAATACTTTCCAGTTCACTGCTCCAATGTTACTGAGTTTAACTTTACTTTTATTTCCTACATAATTAATTAAATAGAAAATAATATGGTAAATATTTAAATTTGTTTCTTAAAATTTATATCATAATCATGAAGATTTACCAGGGTAAGATCAAATCAATATATGGCATGAAGTAGAGGTTTTCTACTAAAGGCTCGAGCATCGTTTATAGTCCAATTTGTTGTCGAACAACTTCGGATACTTTATTTGATTTTAAGTTAGCTTTAATTTTCGTCGTTTGCTTAACATTGAGCGTCAGTTACTTCTGTTTCTGAAGAAAAGATAGATAACCCTGTCACACTGTTGCCGGAAGAAAAAGAAAGAGGCGATAGATGGTGGATGATTGTTGTTTAACTACAGATCATTTTTGACCAATAAATTTTTTGTATATCATTTTTTTGTATAAATGATTGAGGAGTCTTCCAAAATATTTTGCAGAAGAAATGACGAGAAAGCCACTACCCTGAAAAATTCTACAAAGTGGTGGTAAGCGAGTGCAAAAACCAACAATACCTTAAATATGTTTGGAGTTAAAGCATAAATAGGAAATGCTTGGACTTAAAGCAGAAACAGGAAATCTGTACAAAGTGGTGGTAAGCGAGTGCAAAAACCAACAATACCTTAAATTTGTTTGGAGTTAAAGCAGAAATAGGAAATGCTTGGACTTAAAGCAGAAACAGGAAATCTGACCACATTAGCCATGGTATCCTTTCTTTCTATAAAACGATAGGTTTTCATTTGAAGGATTTCTAGTATTTCATCGACTGTACGTATAGGCTCCGATAGAAAACAATTGTGGCTGCGAGAGAAAATGGCGGATTGTAGAGTGGTGGTTGAATCGGTAGAACGTTTGACAAAATTTCTTTTATTTAGTTACTTTCTTTTACGTTTTATGTCTTTAGTTCAAATCCTACCACGACTGATTTTGCCTCTCATCTTTCTAAGATTTATATAAAATAAGTACCAGCTGTTGTTGATCCTCCAGCTCAAACATGATCGGATTGACATATGAGAAAGTTATTCAGATAGTAGGGGATGAAAGTGGTTTCTGATTTATTAGGAATCGTTATCTTCATTAACTTAATCATTTAGATTTAGACGTAAAATATTAACATTCTCCTCTGTGATTAATTTACTGCAGACGAACCCTTAACAGTTTTATTGTATTTTTTTCATTTTCAAACTTATAAAATAAGACAAGTATTAAACCCTAGGAGAGGCATTGCTAGTAATTTTATGATTTCAGTGTAGAAAAGATTTAACTAAAATCTGTGAATATTTAATAATACCAAGTAAAACCACCTGAATGTATAGAAAACATTTGAAGAAATATGATGAGGCAGAGCATTTGCTTCTCTCAAAGGAAATGTCTAAGACATAAAATCTATACGACTAATGTTCATAACGTGCAGCAAATAGCTTGAGTAATTTCTCGGATTTAATCTTCTTAATGTTACACAATCAGTTATATCTGGAGATTCCACCTGACGATTTAACATATACATCATCGCCAAAACTTGATATCAAAGACTTTAATGTATCTTAGGAACAGAAAATTCTTCAATCCTGATCCTCTACATTCTGAGTCTCAACAAAGTTCAAGTGTGGACTCTATATTACAGTACTACTTTCATATCTGAGACAGTACTACTACTAGACATACAGCCTAATCTGCATACTCGACAAGACTGATACTACAGATCCACCTAGAAGTATATTGCGGTATCTAACCCATACAGACTCTTCCCTCTCATTATATCGCTACTGCAACAAAAAAATTATCTCTAATATTCCTGTTTTGCTTACTGTGACAAAATATATCTCTTAAAGTCATCTCTCTGCAACTGAGTTAACTTGGTCAACCTAGTTATAGACACACACCATCTCCTCTCTCTCTCTCTCTCTCTCTCTCTATCTCTCTCTCTCTCTCTCTCTCTCTCTCTCTCTCTCTCTCTATCGCTCTCTCTATCTATTTATCTCTCTATCTTATTCATTCACTCACTCTTTCTGCCTGTCCTATAACTACTCAACAGTCTCTCCTATTCTCGACACCCTTATAGTCTAACCTCCATGACCATATATTAAACTTTTCTCCTAGTCCTTTCCCCTCTAAACTACAACTACTATAATTCCATCTCGATCCTATATCTACTGGCAAACATTGAAACTGAACATCAACTGCATTAGTCTCGTCCAGTCTCGGATGCCTTTAAATGTTATGGATAAATAATAGAAAAGGCTATTGAATGTCTCTGTAGCTAACTTATAAAAAGAAAATTAGTTTCCTCATTTTTGATGCCAATTAATGCCAGGAGTTGGATGTATCTCTCAACCTGTTTAGACTTTAAAACATCAATGAAGAATTATGTCTTTATGTTGTGTTTCTAGTTATGTCAATCCCCTCCAAGCCAAAAAATCATGTCAAGATTTCAGTGCAGCACAGTCAACCAACGAAACACCATTCATCATTTATATAATACTCCTTCATTACTTACTACGGGTAACTTAGTCTCTTGATGATATCTCTAGGTTGAATGGACCATTGAAATTTTTTTTCTCTGGGACAGGTACAAAATTTTATCTCGTTGTTTTTTGGGGGGTTTTTTTTTTTTCGCTTATTCTGTTCTTCTCTCCCTGATAAAAATGAAAACAATTACTTGAATATACTACACGAATATGACATAATTAATTCTATACAGATGAAATCTAACATATAGAAACAGACTGTTTATAGATATAGATATTGAATAAATATAAAATATTAAATATTGGAGTGTAAATAACATAGCATTTTGAGTCGTTTGTCTATTTGAAATGAAAATATATTTTTCAAATGCTTATCTCCTTCTGGAGTATCATTCACTACTTTCCTCAACTCTACACCAAGATCGAACTTTAATTTACCGAATATCAGTTGTGCCGAATATCAGTTCACTAAAATTTTAGGGGATAAATTCTACAAACTTACCTGAAAATGGCACACCATTGAGACTTTATCAATTATATGCTAAAGATGTTATAATATATTACAGAAACAGTTAATAAATTCATTAATTATACACTTTTTTGTATATTATCTTCTTAAATGACAGAATATCTCAATGGAAGTGGAATAAAATTCCAAGATATCCGAAACTTAGCTGGTATCTTTTTAATGGTTACACAAAATTATTTCATGTATTCAAGGATCTGTTAGTTCTACTAAGATATTTTCGTTTTCCTTTTTCTTCTTCTGGGAGGATTTTTTTTCTTCATTTTTGCTATTTTTTACGAATCTTCAGATTGTTTAGAATAATGGCTTTTCCGATATCTAAAGAATACGAATAGAAAATTAAAGATAAAAAAAAACTCCTTCAAATGCAAATCACGTGGTATTAGCATTATTTAGCATATTTCCCCGTAAAGTTAAATCATTTACATGCAAATATGAAAAGCTAGGCTATTGTTGCTTCAAACTATTTGCGTAGAGTGTTGAAAGCTAAGGAAGACCTTTTATATTGTAAGTGTGTTATTTCATACTCAATAAAGATAGTTTGGCTTTCTACTCAATGATAACAATAAATGTATGGATATAAATGTATACGTGGCACACACATCTTCGTGTGTATTTGTCAGTGTGCGCTAGTGAGCTTGTTTTCGTATGTGCATGTATGAAACAATGTTTTGCATGTTTACACGTTTTTATGCCTATAGTCCTACATTATTTTTCTGTATGTGTATATGTGTCTGTTTCAGACTGTGTGGTTATCCAAATAGTACCACATTATGAAAAGAAGAAATAGAATGGATCCAGTGATATCATGAAATGAATATTGCTCTGTTTATGACAGAGATGAAGGGAACTCGTGTTCTTAAGTTAACCTATTGTATCTTACTATACATAAGTGCGACCATCCAAGGCAATCGATGTCAAGATAAACACTGTTAGTCATAAATTGATAGTTTTGTCCTCTGATCAAAGCCTGTGGTTCATTATATTGTAAGTCTCCTAATGTCTTGAAAATATTGATTTCTAACTTTAGCCGGAAGCCACAAACAAGTTTTTGGGAGAGAAATATAGACGATTTAATGGAACTTCAGTATTTGACTGATATTGTTTTATCAGCTCTAGAGAAATGAAACGCATAGTTAACTTCGATGGCTGTTTGAAACCAGAGCATAATAGGACGTGCCTAAATATTACATAATTTACAGCATGAATGCAAGGTTTCAAACTGGATGAGAAAGGAACAGTCGAATATCTTGACCCTAGTACTTGACTGGTACTTATTTTATCAACCCTAGCAGAAGAATAAAGTCGACCTCAGCGAGATTTGAACACAGAACGTAAAGGAATGTAACTACTTTTCTACTCTAGGCACAAGGCCCGAAATTTTGGGGAAGGGGCCAGTCGATTAGGTCGACCCCAGTACGCAACTGGTACTTAATTTATCGACTCCGAAAGGCAATGTCGACCTCGGCGGAATTTGAACTCAGAATGTAAAGACAGACGAAATACCACTAAGCATTTCGCCCGGCGTGCTAACGTTTCTGCCAGCTCGTCGCCTTAATGTATCTAAATACTGTAAAGTATTTAGATACGAACGTTCAGCGACTAAACATATTAATATCTCACAGAGCACAGGGAAGGCGTGCTTGAGATTACAGATCCCACTACTTGAATATGTTTAGTTGATAAATCAGAACATATGGCCTTTGATTGACAAAATCGTCGGGCCATTGGACAAATGCCTTCTTTCAACTACTTTAGTTCTTAGTTCATATCTTTCTGAGGTCAACTTTGCCTTTCGCTCTTTCAGAATCGATGAAATAAAATACGAATAAAAGTATACGAGTCACTTTAGCCACATATACTCGTACCAATCCCAGAAGTCAATAATGATATGAATAGATTTGCTGGGATTAAGGAAACTACTGATCGCTTGTGTTCGAAACTTTCACAGTCATATGTTAGCTAATAGTAATATGTATGAATATAAACTAAAACTAGGCTATACATGTGTGTGTGTGTGTGTGTTTGCGTGTGTGTGTGTGTGTGTGTGTGTGTGTGTGTGTGTGTGTATGTGTGTGTGTGTGTGTGTGTGTGTGTGTGTGTGTGTGTACCGGCCAGTAGCTCATATACCCGAAAACGAAGCATACTCTAAAAGTAGAGTAATAATATTTAGAAGGTTGTTTGTTATGTCCGGTCCCCGAGTGACCACTGCTTTCGTACCTATAAGACGCTTAGCTGTATAGACGATTCGTCAGACACAAGTGGGCCGGCATGTACGTGTATGTATATATATATATATATATATATATATATATATATATATATATATATATATGTATGTATATATGTATATATATATATATATATATATATATATATATATATATATATATATATATATATATATATATGGATATATAAGTAATGTGAATCTAGAAATGAAATGGAGGAGACTATAATCCAATAAAGTACATTATATATGTAGAGTTGATATTTATGTTATTAACGATACTGTACTTGATAACAGCACAGCTGTGTACGTTCATATATATATATATATATATATATATATATATATATGAACTTACACAGCTGTACTGTTATCAAGGACAGTATCGTTAATAACATAAATATCAACTCTACATATATAATGTACTTTATTGGATTATAGTCTCCTCCATTTCATTTCTAGATTCACATTACTTATATATCCGTATGTACGAGTGTACATTGTGCGTGTGTGCGTGTGCATGTGTATGGATGTGTGCGTATGTGTGCATGCGTGCGTGCGTGCGTGCGTGCGTGCGTGCGTACGTGCGTGCGTGTTTTAATGTCTTAGCCAGAGGAGAAAAGAAAGGTGAGCATGACTCTTTTGAGGACCTCCGAGATTAGTAAGAAGAGAAGAATCTATCTTCAAATTAGAGATCTGGCCCAAATGTTTGCAACAGATTGCTGAGACCCCCTTCGGTCATGACTGACCATGGGATTGCACCTAGAAAGTTACCCTCCCAGGCACAAGTCCGGGCAAGGTTGCTTATGGAAGACCAGCAGTCGCCCATGCATACCGGCCTCCCCTCTCCACGCCACCGATGTCATCCAAGAGAAAGGCAAAGGTCGATACAGCTTGGCACCAGTGACGTCGCAACTCATATCTACAGCTGAGGGAACTGGAGCAACGTGAAATAAAGTGTCTTGCTCAAGAACACAACACGCAGCCCGGTCCGGGATTCGAACTCACAACTTCACGATCGTAAGCTCGACGCTCTAACCACTAAGACATGCGCCTTCACATTGCAACAGACTACACTCTGCTAAAACCAACCAGAGACCAGATGGTGGCGTTAGGCCAAACAAGAGATTAAGTCTGCCATACAATTGCTGTGGTTATTTCGTCCGTTTCTATTTCTTCAAGTATCTGCGTTTCTTAAAATGGTAAGGTATGATCTGAGGGAATTTGACAACTTATTTTAACAGCTATAGTAACCACGGTGAGGCTCCCTCATTGGTAGACTGAGTTACTTTACATAGTACTTGGTTGTAATTAACTGTGAATAGTTAAGAACAGGAAGCAGTTTACTTGGTATCGAGTAATTGTCGAGTCAAATACTTTTCGACATGAAACGTAATAATTCTGACAAGAAAATTGGCTAAAATGATTTATTAACTCCCTAGTTTAATATAAAACCGAATTCATTTAAAAACTGCCTTATAGCTTCCCGTTCTTAAGAGGCAGGAAAAATTAAGTTAGAAACGCGGGCACTCCTCAAAGGAAAAATGGCTCTCCAGCCATTTACAACATTTTCAATTAAATCTCTTGTTTAATATCTGATCTTTTCCTTTTTTTTTTTTTTTTTTGGCAGAATATGGAATTATATATTCTTACATGCATATACAGATTTTACATATCTAAGTACGTACATACATACATACATACATACATACATACATACATACATACATACATACTTACATACATACATACATACATACATACATACAGACAGACAGACAGACAGACAGACAGACAGACAGACAGACAGACGGACGGACAGACAGACAGACAGATATATAGATACACACACACACACACACACACATATATATATATATATATGTATGTATATATCATATCTATATGTGCGTGTGTGTGTGTATCATTACATCATATATATATGCGGTATATACATATTATTACAGCATAGTGTAGTATAATACGTTATATCTTATATTATGTATGTATGCATGCAGGCATGTATGTTAAGACATATGTTTCTATACGTTGAAAAATGTTCAGATTTCAAATAAGATACTTAATAGAAAATGTTATAAATGGCCAGAAAATTTATATGTATATATATGTGTGTGTGTGTGTGCGCGCGCGCGCTTGTGTATGCAAGCATGTATGTATATTTGTGTGTGTATGTATGTATGTATGTATGTATGTATGCATATATCAATGCACATTAAATACTATTTTATGCGTATCCACCCAAATATTTTCCTGTTTTCTTTGGGGTTTTTTTTTTTTGGCTGTCATTGATTTTTCTCTCCCATTCTTTCTTCTCAACTCTCACCGTCTGGGGTGAAAAAGACAGTACACTTGCCGCATTCACTTCATGGGGAGTGGGGTATGTGCCTTTCTCTCTGAGCGAACTCGGACATTTCCAACAACTGACCTCCAGAAAATGCGATCATTCATAGATAGTAGTCAGATTCTCCAACTTTATCGCAATGTCTTGTTGGTCAATGCACGTAAAGTGACATATGTCTCTTCTTTCACCCTTGGACTTACATAGCTACAACAGTCACACTAGTCACACTACCTCATATTAATTTCGCTAACAACGGCCAAAAAACATTATTCTTCTTTGTTGCGATCTTTTTGTTATTTGAGGTAGATTACTATAATATTCGCATTGGTTTTATAGTTCCCGCATGACGTGTCCAACCGTTTCTGTAGAACATTTGTTAGTGTCATTGTCTCGACGCAGGTCACAATTTAGATTTGATCTCCATGTTGTCCTCATTTTGCGTTAGATGCTGACCAATATGCGATGGAGGAAAGTATTGTCTGGTGGAGAGACCTTCTTGATCAGCCATCTGACATCACTAACGTACCGATCTACCAAGTAGATGTTGAAGGTCTAGCAATAAATACAATCGAGTTTACAAGAACGCATAACAACTTTTGCAAATAATAAAGCTTCTGGTCTGGACATCATTCCGATCGAGGTTTGGAATACAAGTGCAATCACAGAACTTTTGGGTGAAAAGTAGCAGTGTTCCAATCCCGAGTCAGTGACCTAGGCATCATAGGAAATTATACAGGAAAAAGTTTGTTGGTATAATCTGTGAAATTTATGATCTGCGAAATTTATGATCCAATAAATTTATGATCTGCTAAATTTATGATCTACGTACTTTTGATCTGCGAATTTTATGATATGTTACAATGAAGAATCAGACATCACTTAGAACTAATCCTCAGAAACAACTAGGATTCGAACCAAACTATTCCACTACAGCATAAGTGCTTTCTTTGCGAATATTGTTAGGGTAGTAAAAGATTATAATCCAGAAACATTACTAACTTTTGTGAATTTCAAAAGTGCTACAAGAACTGCCTCAGCTGACTAATCTACCGGATTTGCCAAATGGTATGAACATAAATACCCAGCTAAATATAGTAACAGGAACAGATTTTGCAGGCGATATTACTTGATTGAGCTGGAAAAGGATACTAACGCTATCTGCTACAAGACAAGAACTGAGTTCATCTCTCTTAAACATCATATAAGAATTATAAATAGCTGTGTGTGTGTGTATGTGTGTGTGTGTGTTTGTGTGTGTGTGTGTGTGTGTGTGTGTGTGTGTGTGTGTGTGTGTGTGTGTGTGTGTGTGTGTGTGTTTGTATGTAGAGATAGATAGATAGATAGATAGATAGATAGATAGATAGATAGATAGGCAGACAGATATATATATATATATATATATATATATATATTTCGTATGTGTATTTCGTGTGCAAGATTCTTGATGTGGATACGTGTGTTGAAAGAAATACAATTAAACCTTGGGAGAGGCATTATACCGGTAATAAACACACGCACTGGTTCAGTCCTTTATTAATTTATATAGTTTTTTGTTAAATTATTTCATTGCACTCTTGCAATCTCTTCAGTAACTTGTCTCTCCACTTCCATTTATTTTGAATATATGATCTGGCGTTGTTTTGGCGTTGTTTCGAAACTGTTTGGTATGAGCATGTGAGTGTGTGCAAGCTCGTATGTGTGCACGCTCATATGTGTGCACGCACTTATGTGTTCGTGCTTATATGTAAGTATGTGCGTCCATATGTGTGTTTGTAACAATTTCGTTTATATCAGATCAGATAGAGACTTTTTAATTAATTTATTTACGTTCATATTCCGCATCATATGTGTGAACAACACATGCAACCATGGGCAATTGTAAGGCCCTCATCTACGTGTATTTGGTGTTTAAAATTGGTTGCGTTTCAGTTATGAGGACCGACTCCTGTATTTGTCGCAACGATGCGTCACCGGGGTGTCTAGACAGGATTTCTATGCTAATTCTGTCCAGTACACCACCATGTTGTTCTTTGGCATGCTGGTAGAGCACCGAGGTTTGTTTTTAATTATTATAGTCCCTCCAATGTTCGTTTACACGCTCAGCCAAACTTCTTGCCGTCTCACCTATGTATGTCGTGTTTCTATTTTTACACTCACCATCCATACAGCTTATTTTGTAGACTACATTTCTGGCTTTGCAGTTGGCACCAGGACTATTTTTGCACACAATGCAACTCTCCTCAACACACCTTGTTCTTCTGAAGGGATATGTTTTACATATTATTGATCTAATTTATCTCCCTGGTTTTTCTATAATATTTATCCTCAACTTGGTACTTTTGAGGATTTTTCGAAATCTGCAGGCCAGTTCTCCGTGTGGCGTGGCGTCCACAAACATTACTCCCTGGAACTTGTCGGTATTGTACCACGTGGTCTTTTTGTTTGTTTTGTCACTAATCCTTTGTAGTCTATTCCACTGTTTGTTACGGTATCTAGGTTGTGTTCCATTTGTATCTTTGACAACAATCTCCTCAAATTTCTTGTTAGCTCCTCTGTATACCCGGATTCTATCTTTCTGGCTGTATCCCGAAAATTGCATGCGATGCATGAAGTCTTGAATATGAATATATATATATAGGTATGCATGTATATATGTGCTTGTGTGTGTGTGTGTGTGTATAAAACTGTTGCCGATCTTTCCACCCTGACGCGGGAGGCCGGTTTTACATTAATGTTTATATGCATCCACAACTGGTTGCATATATTTTACTTTTTGCACAGTTTTTCTACCATTCTGAACATTTTTAACTATTATGTAATTCTGAGCCCCAAGAAACAGTTGTCGGAATTGAAATACTATGTCTCCTTTCCTTAGTTTTCTATATTTTTTGCACTCCATGTAAACTTATTCTGTAAACATATAAATATCTACGATGGGGTACCCGAAAGTAACTGGAAACGTTCTCTGTAGGACAAACCCGTTGTAGTTCGGGCTTCTGCCGCTAGAAACCGCTTGATGCAACCCCAGACATCAGTCTGCCGACTTTTGAGCACTACAAAGTGTTTCCCATGTTGAGCATTTCTGGATGCACTTCACGAGTGTCACAATATCTTTCCGAACTTGATGTAAACTTTTTTGCTTGAGGGAAATTCGCTGTGTCGCAGATACAATCTGGCCATATACTTTTCCAAACACTGTTCAAAGTTGAAGATTTCACTTCCCATGACTCAGTTATATTATCCACAGCATTCATTATGTTGAATTTCTTCCGGAAATCTCTAACTGTAGGTTTATCTTCCCTTTCAGCTGCTTTCATAAATTAATATCTAATATCTAATATCAGCTATCACACCTTGATCTATTGGCTGGATCAACGAAGCTGTATTCTTACGGATATATTCTACTCTCACGTTATCAGAAAGGTCACCTAAGTTTGCTGGGTGTCTTGGTGCATTGTCTAAAATAAGCAATGCTTTGTTGGAAATATTGTGTCTGATACTGCACCCTGCCATCCTCTCTCACTCACTAATGAAGGTACTGCATCGTTTATTGTACTGTGTCATATAGGTAGAAATGAATTGACCGTGTCCCAGAAACTCAGTGCACTGAGCCCGAAGTTATATAATATACTTATTACTGATTTCAGTATTCGTTTCTATATCTGTTGTATCCATGTATATGTATCTCTTGCATGTTTTAGGAACTTCGCAAATTTTAATGGCACCGTTTCGTTATTGTTTACTCTTTCTGTTACAAAGTGATATATACACTTTAGATTTATTTTGAACTATGTATCCTTAATATACATTTATATCACTCTCTCTTTCTCTCTCTTTCTTTCTCTCTCTCTCTCTCTCTCTCTCTCTCTCTCTTTCTATTTATCTATCTATCTATCTACCATCTGTCTATCTCTGCTCTCACTCTATCTATGTGTGTGCATGTGTGTGTATGCGCTTGTGTGTGCATGTGTGTGTATGCGCTTGTGTGTGCATGATGGTATATATATATATATATATATATATATATAGAGAGAGAGAGAGAGAGAGAGAGAGAGAGAGAGAGAGAGAGATGTTTCTTTATTAGCCACACAGGGCTCAACATAGAGGGAACAAAATACAAATGTAGAGTTTTTCTTTTCGAGGGGGGCGAAAACAAAGCAGAAAAAAAAACAAAAGTGGGGACAACGATGAAAAAAAATACATCACAAAACGTTTGGGGTATTTACAAAATATACGAAATAATACAGAAAATTCCCAATAAATGGGGAGGTTATCCGTGGAAAGAAAAACCTACGAAAAGACCACGGTAACCTCGGTCCTTAGTGTCACAGTTTGTTAAATAAAATTTCTTTTATTTATGCAAGAAACGTAAGTAACTCTCTGTTTACAAAATTTTAAAACGTTTTATAGAATCATGGTCAAGGTGGCTTCGTCATTTATACGTGCCATTCTTGCTACTTGTATCCATCTTTTTTCGAAACATTTGCTAGACAACACTTGCCTCTCTACTCTCACCTTCCTTTTCAAGTGATACTTGAAAAAGTTTATGAGAGATTGACCAGAGAGGAAAGTATTTGTCTCTAATCCTTTCAGACGCGTCCACTAGATGCATTCTTTCGCCATAGCCACAAGTACGATAAATACAGCTCTTCCTTCCCGTTTAAAGGAAGGAGGCGTGACGATATTGACGATAGACTCGGTTGATAAACCGACTCGTCCCACACGCGACAGCAGTCGTTCGACATAAGCCCACAGCTCCGAAATGGTTGGACACTGCACGAGTGCGTGCAGAACGGTTTCGTCGCTCTGACCGCATCTCGGGCAGGTCGGCCCCGCATTTCGCGAGCCGTGTCTATAGAGCTTATCCCGAACGGGTAGCGCTTCTCGGTAGCACTGCCAGGCCAGGGATCTCTGGAAGTTGTCCATAGGTCCCGGCCCGAAAGTCGTCCTGAACAGGCGGGTCAGGTATTCCTCGTCGACGCCCAGGTTCGCCCCGAGATCGTCGTCGTACCTGCCCTCCACTAATCCCCTATAGAATGACTTCGTTGTGATTCAGCCGCTCAAGGTCGACCCGGGACGGCAAAGTTGTTGCAGAGCAACGCGACACTCACGGTGCCATTCGCCATTCCTCGGCCTCTTTTTGATCCACGACTGCAGCTCGGTCATGGAGACGAGCTGCGGGAAAGCGCGTCGCACAAACGGCGACCACACCTACTCACCGTCGTCTACGTAGAGCCGGAGATGTCGCAGTCTCAGCGCATGTCTGCGCATCATCAACCACGGCATACCCAGCCCTCCTTTCAGCGGGTGTTGGCAACAAACGGATCGCCTCACCATCGGAACGCTACCTTTCCACAAAAAACGGAAGAGGATGCGCTCCATTTCGGTGATGGCGCAATCGGGACAAGGCACGACGGTCAGGCGGTATTCGATGACGGACGCGATGTACGCGTTCGTCACCTCCGCCCGACCTTTTAGGGACAGCTTCCTCTCGGACCATTGCCAGCAGAGAGTGGCCACCCTACTCGTTATCTCGCCCCAGTTCTTCTCCGTTTGCAGGTCCGGACCGAACCAGACTCCGAGCAACTTGACCGGACCGTCCGTCCAGCGTCCCACTACTGAGACGCTGCCGGACGGTATGGGTTTGCTTCTCCAGGTGCCGAGTAGCAAACCCACCGACTTATCCCGGTTGATTTTCGCTCCTGTCACCGCTTCGTAGTCTTTCAGCGTCTCGCCGACAAGCTCGATGTGCTCGTGGCTAGACGCTATGACGGTGACGTCGTCCGCGTATGCCGACACGCTCGTCCCGCACCCCAGTTCTCGCGGGATGCCCCTCAGCGTCGCCAGCTTCCGCAGTAGTGGCTCGAGAGTCAATACGTACAGGAGCGGCGACAGGGGGCATCCCTGACGAACCGAACGTGCAATGTCGAAGGGTCCCGATAGACGTCCATTGACTCGAACAACCGAACGGATGCCTGTGTACAAGGCAGCCATCCAGCCGCGGAAAACGGGACCGAAGCCGGCCGCTTCGAGGACGGCCTCCAAGTATCGATGGTCTACCCTATCGAAAGCTTTGGATTGATCCAAATTGATCAGGGCCCCACCCATGCCAGGTTCCTTAACTACCCTCTCTATGATGTAGCGCATCAGATGGAGGTTGTCATGGATGCTCCGGCCCGGCACGGCGCACGTCTGCTCCGTGCCGACCAGTTTCTCGATGACAAGCGCCAACCGCTTGGCTAACACCTTGGCCAAAATTTTCAAGTCTGCATTGAGCAGAGTGATGGGCCTAAAGTTATCTATGGCGTCCCCCTTGTTTGGATCTTTCTTCAGCAGCGTTACCGCTCCTCGGCTCACAAAACCGAGAATGTTCCCGTTCTGCTGCCAGTTGCAGTACACGGCCGCCAAGACGTCTCCAAACAAGTCTGGCATACAGTTGTAAAGCTCGTAGGGCAGACCATCCAAACCCGGAGATTTGTCCGTCGAGCAACCCGCCATCGCGTCCCTCACCTCCACCGCCGTGATGACCCCTTCGCAGCACTCCGCCTCTCTTGCCGAGAGTCGTGGCAAACTGTGCAGGTAGGCACTAAAGTCCACCCTGCCTTCTCACTCGCCACTCCTCCCAAACAGTCGGGCAAAATGCCGCTGAAACACCTCGCACATCTTGCTCGGCTCGAGCAATTCGCGCCCCTGTTCGTCTACCAGAGACCGGATGGTGGCTCTGTTACCCCGCTGCGCCTCCGCCACCCGGGCCTCTCGTGCGGCTCCAACACTTTCATTCCTCAGAACGCATCCTTGCCCTGACAGCACACCCTTCGTGTTTAGCATTGAAGTGTTGGTCGAGGGCCAACCTCGCCGCTAAAACGTCGGATGCGATGCCACTTCGCAATGCCTCTTCTAACTTTATCACTAGCTCCCCCTCTACTCTGTTCCTCTCTACAGCTAGTGCCCTGCTATACCTTATTGCTTCCGCCCTTACTGCTCTCTTGAGGGCAAACCACCATTTGTTGTTGACGATGGCTCCCGTCAAAGCCCTCTTTACTAACGTGCTAATCCGGTCTCTGAAAACCTGTCTCGACGGGAAAGACGCGTTTAGTTTCCAGTAACCGGGACCCTGCCTATGTGCCTTATCTAAGTCTAGCGTACACGTCACAAGTTTGTGATCCGTGTAGCTGACTATGTGGAACTGTGGACATCCTAAACTATCTCTATCTCTTGTCCTACACACTATCCTATCTAGATACGATCTCGACGACCCAATGCGGTTGCTCCAAGTCTGCGTTGGCACATTTGGGTGGTCGAGTCGGTACCTGTCAGACAACTGGAAGCGTCTGAGCAGGCCTATGAGGCCTTTGCATCCCCTTCTAGTTTTGTCACTCCCCACGTAATCTAGATGCGTGTCCAAGGTAGCATTCCAATCCCCCACTAAAAGTAAGGGACGAGACATTCCCAGGAATACTTCTAGACGTAGAAAGAAGTCCGACCGACCTGTTAAAGGTGGCACATAAACTGCCAGCAACCGAAAAGCGCCTCCATCGCTGCCGTCCACATCTAGGACAACCAGTCTACCCTCCGGGTCCGTAAATATCGTCTTTACTTGGAGATCCAGACTCTTGCGAAAAAGAACCGCCGTGCCACTACCCCCCATCCTCGGCAGACAGGGAGAAAAATAAATGTTAAACTGTCCGCCAAACATGGACTTTAGGGCCCGCGGCTCATGGAGTCTGGTCTCAATAATGGCTATGATATCCAAATTGTGTGACTTGATGTCATTTAAGAGGTAACCTTGTTTCCAAGGGGACCCCAAGCCACGCACATTCACACAACCAATCTTCACCATGATTCTATTTATACGTGTGCTTTAAAGCACAAAACAAAAGAACAAAGTGTTACTTACTGTTAGAAAGTTTTGTTTCCTCCTTGGATTTTTCACCAAGGAGGCTATTGTACAATTTCTTGCACAAATATTTTTGACATCCCCCTACCGAGTTGGTAGGATTTTATTGTGTTGTGTAATGCTGGTGCTACATGAATAATTTTAATGTGTTTTGGCGGTGTTGTACGTGGGTGGTTTTTGGTTTTGATGTCGTTATTTGTGATGTTTGTTTTAGAGTTGATGTTATTCATCAACTCTGTGTTTGTACTGTCTATTGCTGTTAGCATTGTTTTTTTTTATATTACTATTGGTGTTAGTAGTATTTTCGGGAGATGTGAATCTCCCTGCTTTGTTTGTGTTTGCATTTTTTTTGTTTTCTTCTTACTGCGCTTCCTCTTTCCTTTCGTAGCTATTTTCCACTCCTCCCCACTCTCTTCATCGGATGATGAGTGTTCTGAGGAGTCAGAAAGAGGTAACGGCAAATTTTGTGCGTCTGTGTGTGTTTCTGTGAGTGTTTGTGTTGCTGTCTTTGTTGGTGTTGGCTGCTTGTTACTTGTGTGTGGTGTATGTGATATGGGGGAGTCTTGGAATTTTCTTTTTTTTTCTCTTCTGTTTTTGCAGTTTCTGTTGTGGTTATTGCTGATATTTCTGTTGTTTTTGTGTTGCTGGTGGTGTTGGTAGTAAAGTTTTTCTGTTGGGGGTATTTGGTAGTTGCTTCTGTTGTTGTTGTTGTTTTTGTTTAGCGGCCAGAGGGCAGTCCTTTTTCAGATGTGCTTCGCTGTTGCATAGGTAACATCGAGGTCGCCTGCCCTCTACCACCATATACAGCTTGTGGTCCTCTGCCAATCTAATGTTTGGAGGAATTTTCTGTGAAGCCTCCTCCGTGATGTGGAGAAGGATTTCCAGATTTTTCCCTCCCCAGTTCTTTTCCTCTCCGACCGCAATCTCCAAAATATTTGCCTCCTCCATTTCCAGGCATACGGCCGATATCAGCCATTGGGTGTCCACTTCCGATGGCACATTTTTTATTATAACTTTGGTCACTCTCTGTCCTAGATAACTCGGTATCATCACCAAGTCATCTGTGCGGAGAGAGAGTGTCGAAAATTGTTTAGCTAAATTTTCATTTAGAAATCTCACCTGCACCGTCCCAAATGTTCTTCCCCAGGTGACATGATTTTGATAAGGCCAAATTTTTCTAAGACAAACCTCAATTTTATCTGTGCTAAAATTTTCTACACGTCTGTTTTTTGCGTTTACCAGTTTATAAATGATGCACTTTTTGTTTTTCATTTCTATAATATCTTTTGGTATGTTTATTCTAACATCATCTTCTTTCGTAAGAAGGGATTTTGTGTCTTTGATTTGTTGTTGTGTGAATGTTACTATTGTTCTTTTTTCCTTTAGAGCATTTGCGAAATTTGTTTTTGTTGTGCTGGCGGACATGTTCTTTTGAATATTTTTGTTTATGTTGGTGTATGTACTGCCTGGTTCAAAGGTGGTGGTAGTGGCAGCAGAGTTTGTTGAACAGGTGATGGTGTCAGTGCTGATGGCCGATAACTTTACGTCCTTGCTGTTGTTGTGGTTTTTATTGTTGTTGTTGCTGGTGGTGGTGGTGGTGTTGGTGGCGGTGTTAATTTTCATGTTGTTGTCACTGGTGCTAGTAGATGGAGAAACTGCAGTCGCCTCCGATCCAGATTTCCTCATAGTTTTCATGGTGGTGGTGGTGAGAGGGCTGTTTGTAGCTGTAATCGCCGTCTTTGTGATGATTACAGCAGCTGCGTTCCTATCACTGAGTGAGCACGCGTTACTCTGTTCTTTTTTTTCTTCTAGCATCTGAAGCCCCGGGAAATGCTCGTCAAAAGAACAAGACAAGCGTTCCAAAATTATGTTTCTCGACATTTTTCAAATGTCGAGAAGGAAATTTTTGTATTTTGCTAGGGCCGAAACTGCCCCTGGGGGCCAATTTCTGACCTTGGAAATACACACAAATGAAGCCTAGGTGCTTCGCAACAAAATTATTAAAAAATTCCAACAAAATGTGGACAATAAAAGGTCAAATAAACGTTTACCTTCGCAGCCGATGTGACAGCACGTCCGTGAGAAGAGATAGATAGATAGATAGATAGATAGATAGATAGATAGATAGATAGATAGATAGATAATTATAAAGATACATATGTATATACATGTACATATATATATGCAATTACAGGTACATACGTATTTAAATAAGTATATATACACATATGTATTTTTATATGCATTTAAAAAAGTATATATATATATATATATATATATATATATATATATATATATATATATTTAAAAGCATATATATGTACGTGTGTATACACATACATATATATATGTACGTATATATACGCATGTATTTTTATAATTATATATATATATATATATATATATATATATATATATATATATGCGTATATATATGTGCATATATGTATACATGTATATATTATATAATTATATCTATGTGTACACATATGTGTATACTTATTTATATACATGTATATGTATATACATGTACATATATATGTATATAAATAAGTATACATATATGTGTACACATAGATATAATTATATAATATAGACATGGATATATATATGTATATATATATATATGTATATATATATACACATATATATGTATATATATATATATATATATACATACATATATGTGTACGTATATATACTTTTGTACATATGTATTTTTATAATTATATACATATATATATATATATATATATATATTATATATAGGTATATATACATATGTATATATATTTATATATATGCGTGTATATATATATATATATGCATGTGTATATTATGTAATGATATCTGTCTGTATATATGCATATATATACATATATATATATATATATATATATATATATAATCACGCGCGCGCACGTACCCTTTGCCTGACTTGTCATTCTCAAATTTTGCATGTGCATCTGAATGCAGAAATGCTTAACGCGTGCATGTCCGTTTTCACGAAAAGCTCTTCAGATACGTAAGCACATTCATGCACACAGACATATAGAAACACTTTCCATGTATATAAACTGCACTTTATGCATTCTTTTTATTCATGTGACACATATATCGACTTTTCGTTGATCTGACACGTTTATGTTGAAGTGTTATTTGCAGAGAATACAGTTTCGCATATTTTGTGTGTGTGTGTGTGTGTGTGTGTGTGTGTGTGTGTGTGTGTGTGTGTGTGTGTGTGTGTGTGTGTGTGTGTGTGTGTGTGTGTGTTTGTGTGTGTGTGTGTGTGTGTGTGTGTGTGTGCTTGTCTGTGTGTGTGCTTGTCTGTGTCTGAACGCGAGGGTACGCAGGTATGTGTAACGTGTGTCTTTCTCTCTACCTATCTATCTCAGACACATATACATACGCGTGCACACACGCGCGTGTGTATTTGTGTGTGTGTGTGTGTGTGTGTGTGTGTGTGTGTGTGTGTGTGTGTGTGTGTGTGTGTGTGTGTGTGTGTGTGTGTATTTATGTGTCAGCGACATTTGCTAAACTCTTGAGTAGTAATAGAAATGAATAAACTCAGTCTTGCAACTAATGTTCACACCACAATTCAGTAGTTACACCGTTTACCTGTTGTTCATAAATTCAAGTGTGCCTATGTGTGTGTGTGTGTGTGTGTGTGTGTGTGTGTGTGTGTGTGTGTGTGTGTGTGTGTGCGCGTGTGTGCGCGCGTGCAACATAGAAGAATGAGGAGGAGGAGAAGAAGAAGAAGAAAATGTGTAACATAATAATAATAAATGCTCTGATCTATTACCAAGCAGTGGCTCTCATTTCTGTTGATCTTAACTGATTGGAAGTGTTACCATGTATATTGTTTTGTCTTGGTATAAAAGATGGGCTCCAGCAAATATTCTGCTCAATACCACAGATTTTCTTGTCAGTTGCTTGACCTTAAATAGTCAAGCATGTCCCTTAGTGGCTGAGTATATGTGCATCTCTGATCACGAGCAGAAGTAGTTGGGGAGCATCATTGTCATGTGTTGGGAGGAATTCTTTGAGGTCTGAATAATTCACCTCTAGGAACAAAAGTGTTTTGTTCATCATCCTTATACAGGGACCTTTCGAGTGGGATGGGCTACTCGACTTGAACAAAATTCTAACTGGACCCCACCTGTAAGGTCATGTGCTGCTTATCTTGATATGAGATCACTATGTCGCGCACATATGGTTGTGATGCATGTACTTGGTGTACCGTTATCAGACGTGTAGTCATGATGGGTATATTGGGCTTCGTATATTTGTACCCCAGTGTCACTTTGACGACATGCACTAATAATAATACTAATAATAATAATAATAATAATAATAATAATAATAATAATAATAATTTCTACTATTGGCACAAGGCCTGAAATTTGGGGGGAGGGGACTGCTCGATTACATCGACCCCAGTGTATCATTGATACTTATTTTGTCGACCCCGAAAGGATGAAAAGCAAAGTCGACCTCAGAACGTGCAGACTGACGAAATACCGCTAAGCATTTTGCCTGGCGTGTTAACGACTGTGCTAGCTCGCCTCCTTAATAATAATAATAATAATAATAATAATAATAATAATAATAATAATAATAATAATAATAACCCTTTCTGCTATAGGCACAAGGCCTGAAATTTGGTGGAGGGAGGGATAAGTCAATTACATCAATCCCAGTGCGTAACTGGTGGTTAATTTATTGATCCCGAAAGAATGAAAGGCAAAGTCGACCTCGGCGGAATTTGAACTCGGAACATAGCGACGGGCAAAATACCGCTAACGACTCTGCCAGCTCGACATACTTGTTTGGCCTATATAGTTGTGTCTGCAAACCGGACAGGTTATAACATAAATTAGATTTCTCGGATGCACAAGTGAAATTGGTCTTCATTGTGAATCTCTCTGTTTGTTTGAAGTGGAATTCCGAACCTTCCAGTGGGTTGAGGTATGTTCTACAATTTGGACGTCTGCGTTTTTTAACTATTGGTTTCGTTGTTGTTGTTGTTGTTGTTGTGCATTGTTGTTGTTGTTGTTAACAGTTGGTTTCATTGTTGTGCATTTGATGAATTTGTAGGTTTTAAGAATGTAGTTCATCTTTGGATCCCTAATGAGCATAGGTAGATTTTGAACAATGGTGTTGTTTACCTCATTATTTCTGAGTTGTGAGTCGATATATAAGGGTAGTATTTTGAGATGAAGTGTGGGGTTTCGTTTTGTTTCCGTTAGTGTTTTAATGCCTGTTTTCTTGACACGTTTAATTCCATAATCTATAAGTGAGGGTGGATAATGTCTTTCGGCTAATGTTGTTCTGAGGTCTTGGAGATGGAGATCCTGTATGCAAATCCTTTTCGCTAAATTAAAAGGAATATTTCTTTTGATGTGTTTCGGGTGGTATGAACTAAATAGAAGAGTCCGTTGGTTTATGATAAATATAAATGTCGGTTGCACTTTAATTGTTGACCTTTTTTTATCAGAATGTGTGTGTGTGTGTGTGTGTGTGTGTGTGTGTGTGTGTGTGTGTGTGTGTGTGTGTCGGGAGAACGGGAGATAGAGTTGATGCGGAGAGAGAATGAGTTCCTGTGTGTTTGCGCATGCAGGTATGTTTGAGTGAAAGGAAATGAGTGAGTGAGTGAGTGAGTGAGTCAGTCAGTCAGTCAGTGTGCATATACACACACATATACATGCGCATATTGTGTACACACTCAAATGTGCTTCACTGCATAAATCAATGGTTATATTGCCACTCCTGTGGCTGATGATGATGATGGTGATGACGACGACGATGATGATGATAACGATGACGACGACTATGATGATGATGACGACGACGACGTCTATGCCTAATCTTCAAGTCGGCCATTGATTGAAAGCATGGTTATGAAGGCAAGTAACTCTGAGTGGTTAAGCAGTTTGCTTTGCAAATCAAGTGATTTCAGTTTCGATCCGTTGCCTGGCACAACCTTATGTAGCTTCAGACTTACCAAAGCCTTATCATGGTAAATTTTGTAAACGGAAACTGCGTGGAAGTTCGTGTGGAAGATAATTCCTGTTCGCCTGTTGTAAACCTCATCTACTGATCGGTTTCACACTTTTAAAGCTTTTAGTGGGGTCCACCCTGTTGCAAATATGCGGGTGGGTTAGGTATCTCAACCGAAGATAATTTCCTGTCTTTCTCCCAGGTGTCTGGGAAACCCTAAGAAACAGTCACGGGCGGTGCACCTTCTTCGACAAAGTCATTGAAAAAAAATATATAAATTTTAAAAGTCGCTGGCGTAACAATATGGTTCGGAAACTCGCTTTGAAATCACATGGTTTCGAGTTCAATCCCACTGCGTGGCACCTTGGACAAGTATCTTTTACTATAATTGCAAGCCGACCAGTGCCTTGTGAGTGAATCTGGTGAATTTGGTAGACGGAAATTATGTGGGAGCCCATAATGTGTGTGTGTGTGTGTGTGTTTCTCCCCCAACACACACACTAATGATAACCAGTGTTGGTTTGTTTACATCCCCGTAACATAGCGGTTTAGCAAAAGATATCGATAGAATAAGTATCAGACTTTAAAAATTATTACTGTGATCAATTTGTTTGCCTAAAACCCTCCAAAGCGGTACCATAGCATGGCCGCAGTCCAATGAATAAACAAGCAAATGATAAAAGATAAAGGGATTCCAGTAATGAGGTCCTCTTTTTTTTCTTCTTTTTTTTTTCAGGCGCAGGCGTGTATGGTAAGAAGCTTGCTTCCCTACTACATGGTTCCAGGTTCAGTTTCACTGTGTGGCACCCTTGGCAAGTGTCTTCTACTATAGCCTCGGGCCGACCAAAGCTTTGTGAATGGATTTGGTAGGCGGAAACTGAAAGAAGCCCGTCGTATATATGTATGTGTGTGTACGCGCATGCGCGCGCGTGTGTGTCTTTGTGTCTGTGTTTATTCCCCCACTACCACTCGACAACCGATGCTGGTGTGTTTACGTCTCCGTAACATTAGCGTTTCGGCAAAGAGACCGATAGAATAAGTACCAGGCTTACAAAGAATAAGTCCTAGAGTCGATTTCTTCGGCTAAAAACCCTTTAAGACAGTGCTCCAGTGTGGCCGCAGTCAAATGAGTTGAAACAAGTAAACTAATAAAAGAATAGACTGTTGTTCGAGGAAAATTTGGCTGCTGTTTCTAACACATAGACACTGTATCGTTGGCCTGACCTTCAGTGCAATTATTGAATGACACAACATTGACCGCTGAAATCCCAGTTAACTAGTAACTTCATGACTTGCTATCAGAATATTTAGATCTCGAAGCCCAACAAGATAAAGAATCTATCATTTTGAACGAGACACATAGTTTGTGATCTTAGGTTTTTTGACGAGCAAAAGAGAGAGAGAGAGGAAGAGAGAGAGAGGAAGAGAGAGAGAGAGGAAGAGAGAGAGAGAGGAAGAGAGAGAGAGGAAGAGAGAGAGAGGAAGAGAGAGAGAGAGGAAGAGAGAGAGAGAGGAAGAGAGAGAGAGAGGAAGAGAGAGAGAGGAAGAGAGAGAGAGAGGAAGAGAGAGAGAGGAAGAGAGAGAGAGAGGAAGAGAGAGAGAGAGGAAGAGAGAGAGAGAGAGAGGAAGAGAGAGAGAGAGGAAGAGAGAGAGAGAGGAAGAGAGAGAGAGAGGAAGAGAGAGAGAGAGGAAGAGAGAGAGAGAGGAAGAGAGAGAGAGAGGAAGAGAGAGAGAGAGGAAGAGAGAGAGAGAAAAAAAACGTTCATGTTTGTTTACGTTAACCAAATCTGCATTCTTTTAACATTATCGATTTTCTTCTTTTTTGTTTTGTTTTGTTTTCTTTTCTTTTTTTGTTTCTTTTCTTTCTTGTCCCTCTTTTGTAAACAGAAATCATTCAATCGTTACCGGCTTTAGCAAATATTCTACGATTAAAAATTGAACTCCCATGTCAATAATTTATTTTACTACTACTACGACGACGACTACTACGACTACTACTACTACTATTGCTACTCCCCCACATCCACTACTACAATCACTAATAATAATAATGCTGGTAGTGGTGGCGGTGGTGGTAGTTGTGGGGTGGCGGCGGCGGCGGTGGTGGTGGTGGTGGTGCTGCTGCTGATGATGATGATGATGATGATGTGGTGTTGTTGCTGCTGTTGGTGGTTGTGGTGGTGGTGGTGGTCGTCGTCGTCGTCGTCGTCGTCGTGAATAAGATTCTGGCGGGGTGGATGTGGTCGTAATTGCGGTGGGAGCGGTGATGTTGTAGTGGTGGTGAGGATAGTAACGATAACGGCTGTGATGATGAGGATTAAGATACTGGTGGCAGCAGCAGCAGTAGCAGCAGTAGCAGTAGTAGTAGTAGTAGTAGTAGTAGGTACAGGTGTCGCTGTGATTTGAATGTTGGTGGCGGTGGTGTTGATGTTGATGGCGGTGCAGATAACAGTTGTGTAATGGTGGTGGTGTTTGTGGCGATGGTTGTTGGAACTGCGACGATGGTTGTGTGGTGGTAATAGCGGCTGTAGTGTCTGCGGCGTTGTTCTGACGATTCGTAGAGTGAATGTTGCAGTCAATGGGGTCATGGTCGCAGTACTGAGAAAGTACCGGCGGCGGCGGTGGTGGTGGTGGTTGTGGTGGTGGTAGTGGTGGTGGTGGTGGTGGTGGTGGTGGTGGTGGTGGTGGTGGTGGTGGTGGTGGTGGTGGCGGTGGTGGCGGCGGCGGCGGCGGTGGCGGCGGCGGTGGCGGCGGTGGTGGTGGCGGCGGCGGCGGTGGTGGTGGCGGCGGCGGCGGTGGTGGTGTGGTGGTGGTGGTGGAAAGTGCGGCGTTGACGGTGGCGGCGCGGCGTTGATGGTGGCGGCGCAGCGTTGACGGTGGTGGCGCGGCGTTGACGGTGGCGGCGGTGGTGGTGGTGGTGACGGTGGCGGCGGTGGTGGTGCTGCTGCTGATGATGATGATGGTGGGAGAATGAAGGTAATGAAGACCGTGGTGCTGGCAGTGGTGCTGGTGCTGGTGACAGCCCATAGCATCAGTGGCAACAATTACGTTGCCTCAAAGCAATTGGTTCAATACATTCTTCCGAATGCTCGTAGTCTTCCGAGGATGACGATAATGATCATGATTTTGACGACGACCACAACGACCACCACCACGACGACGACGATGATGATGATGATGAAAAGGAGGAGGAGGAGGGTAATGATGGCGGTGGTGATTGTGGTGGTGGTGTTAGCGGTGGAGGGGGTGATGGTGGTTGTAGTGGTGGAGATAGTAGTTGTGACGGTGATGGTGTTATTGATGATGATGGTGATGACAATGGTGATGATGACGATGATGGTGATGATCGTCGTGGTGGTACTGGTGGTGGTGGTGGTGGTGGTGGTGATGATAGTAAGCTGGTTTGAGGTGGCTGTGGTGTTTGTGAATTTGGCTGTGGTGGTGGTATTAGTAGCAATAGTTTTTAGTTTGTATTGGTTGTAGTGACCGTGGTGGTGATGTAGTTGCATGTGGTATGATAATAGCATCATTAGTATGGTGGTGATGGTGCCGCCGCCGCCGCTGCTGCTGTTGACGGTGGTGGTAGTGGTGGTGGCAGTGGCAGTGGCAGTGCTGGTGACTGTGATGGTGATGACGGCACTGTCGATATAAATTTAGTAAAATGCGTTGGAAACTATAATTATATTAAGTGATAGTTTAGGCGGGAATCACAATAGAAATGGACGATTTACATAGAAATTGATCTAAATAACTATTGTGATGTTTAATGATATTCAAATTTTTTGAAATGTCCTTTGAGGTTCTTTTTATTGATATCGTTATTGTCGGCATTCTTGAAATTGAGAGTATTTATTATCCATCAATATGGCCATATTTCATGGGTTGAGTTGTATGGTTTTGATTATGTTGCTTCGAACGAAAATTTGATTTCATTCAAAATATCAACAATTGCATTTAGTTTTGAAACAAATGCATTATATGTATGAGGCAGTTTTGTTGCTTTTGTTTTGTTTTGTTTTCTGTGTTTTGTTTGTTTGCTTTTTTTTTTTGTTGTTTGGTCGCGGGTGTTGTTATTTTTTTAGTTTTTAAATCAATGAAATCTTGTTGATTGAATATCTTTTGTTTACATTCCATAGTGGAAATATGTAGATATTTACCTTAAACTAGAATAACACATTATGTCGACCGTAGCTTGAATTAGACAATAAAACATTTGTCCTAAAGACTCCCTTTTGACATCTGTTTCCCTTTCCTTCCTTTCATGGATATATTTTCTTTTAGACGTTCAGCAATAATTATCTTGGTTTTGCATGTACATATGTGTGCATGTCTAAGTGTGTATCATGTATATGTGCGTGTTTATATACATACATACATACATACATACATACATACATACATACATACATACATATATATGTATGTGTATGTATGTATATCATAAGCTTAAGCATATTGAATATTCACCATGCGTTTCACGTTCCCGGTTATTCCAACGATTAAAAAAGGGAAGCAGCATAACAATATATAGAAAAAAATATTCGTAATCATATGAAAATATGATGAGTCATTTAACTTTGAATGATTACCAAACAACGTTGCAAAATATGCCACACATATTTTCAGTTCGTATATACAGATCAAGTGACATATTCGTCTATTCACATGAAACATACGTAATATTTCCGTGTCTTCAGTATCATATGTGTAAAACACACTCGTCACTGTGTATATCTAGGGCAAGCATGGGCATACGTTTTAGAAGTGGGCCGCACTACTAAAAGTATTCAAAGTCATTTTTTATTAGATGTGCCGTTCAGAAAATCCCACCGGCTGCGGTTTACCCATGACTGGTCTAGAGTGCAATGCTTTGTTGCCCTTTGTAATATATAGTAGTATCAGTATCAAAGTGTTAGCAGAAGCTGCTCTGCATTTGGTTGCAACTTTTGAAGATGGCCGATCCGAGATTCTACAAGCAACATCTCGGTATACCCTCTAAATGTATGAGTGGAGTCACAACTGCGTACAAGGTACAGTGTTCATTATTGCTGTTTTTAATTAAAATATAAATTGAAGCCAATGTCTTGAATTTTTTAAATTAGATAGAATCAGCTAAAGGATTGTGTATGTATGCATGTATGTATGTATGCATGTATGTATGCATGTATGTATGTATGCATGTATGTATGTACGTAGGTGTGCGTATGTATGTATGCATGTATGTATGTATGTATGTATGTATGTATGTATGTATGTATGTATGTCAGGCCACTCTTAATGCCACTAAGAACATGTAACCCGGTACAACCTGTCGCATGGTCGAACCGTCAGCGACTAAACCGGCAGCCCTACCAAGCTTGCTTGGTTGGGGGGGGGGGCTCGTTGAACAGCCTGCAGGACAAGAAACGAAACCTGTTAAAGAACAGATGAACTTAATAGAGTCACTGGTCATCTAACTGCTGGGAGTGAGAAACCCCCAGTATTTCTTTAGATATCTCTCTAGCAGAAGGAAAACTCTGATGTAACGCCTACGACATCCATTAATGTAGACTAGTTCTTTTGGGGCAAATACATACGTTGTTTAGAGATTAGCAGTGACCCTGTGCAAGACATATATCACTTCAAAAATCTTCGGGTACAGGCATCGCTTGATTTTTAACATCTTTGTTACGTGCTGCCTGTTATGGGTGGCCGCAACCGAAAAAGGCAAAACACTCAATGAAAACTTCCATGATGAAATAAAGGCGCGTCTATCATGTATGCATATATATATATATATGTATGTATCCACGTGTGTGTGTGTGTGTGTGTGCGCGCGCGCGCGCGTGTGTATGTGTGTGTTGCAGCTATCATGTATGCATATAAGCATACATGTGCGTGTGTGTGTGTGTACGCGCGCGCGTATATATGTACAAAAGAGATTACGTACTGCCAAACTCCATCCAAAATCCGTAGCCTAAGCAGGCTGCAAGTGCACAACAATCTGCGTTTCAATGGGCAAATAACCTAGTGGTGCCTGTCTCTTCTCCAGGTATGGCTAACCATTAGCTTCTCCATGTGAAGTTCTTCCGCTTTTGACAGATTTTTATATTTAATCCTGCTGGGTCTCACATGCTCTCCTCACCCACTAAACTTAGAGGAGTGGTTTAGACACCGATCACCCAACTGGGCTACATGCTACCAATTGTGAGTAGAATATAACAGGTACTTTTTCAGGTACCTGTTACTTTGTTTTCAACATATTAATGCAGAGGTCGGAGAAATTTTTAACCAATTACCCGCAAAATATATTTGCTTACGCCGATGTTACCCCCTTGATTTGAAAGGAAGAAAATCATAGATTCTTTGAATGCGAAAGGTTTATTGAAACTAGTTATATAGAGAATACAATTATAAAAACAAAAAGCATAAAACGAATGCAATCAAACACATTGATATCCTCATTATGAAACGAAAGGATTTTTCTAGAAACTTTTTCACTTGAAGTTTTGTTACAATTACATCAAAATTGGGGCATTTTGATACCTGAGCAATTTGGATACAGTCTTCGGGGTCCAATCTATTGCTCTGCTTTGCTTTTATGTCCATTAGAGTGGGAAATCCTTGTTTGTAAAGGTAGGTTGTTGCAAAAGGCAGTAACTTTTTTGACTACCTCTTCAGGCCAGAAGAAAAATTTCTGTCGTAACAAGGAATACAATTTTTTTTATATATAATTTTACTCTAATGAGTCCTCATTATCCCCAAGAATTTCCTTTTTTACCCCACTTAGGGTAATTTACCCTATTTCGCCGACCTTTCTATTAATGGGTTAAATCTATCTCCACTTAAAGAAACAAAGAACGACAAATTTAGCAGAATTGTAACCCAAGCTCACGCTGATAGACGTATATGTATACATATTCGCACAGACATATGCATAGCAAATAAATATAAAAGACACATACATACACGTTCACAGATATACAATGACATTTATACAGATACGGTAAACACGCGCGCACATACGCACAGACATGCACGCACATAAATATATTTACGGTTAAAAATACACGTATACACATTGAAATACATTTTCTCACACACACAAAAGCACATTCACACACCAACACACGACGCATTCACATACACACACGTAAGCAAGCATACAAGCACAATCACACATATTCATACACATTCACACATAAACACGGACACACACACATAAACACACATATACACACACACTAACATTCACATATACAAACACATTCGTACACATACACACACACACACACTCTAAGTTCGTTCATACATCATAAACGCAAAGTGAATACTAATAATTGCTAACGTGTGGGTGAGGTGAATGCGTTAAAATATCAGTGTGTATGAATAAATGTATGTGTGAATAAATGTGTGCGTGAGAATATTGTTTTCCCTGTTTATATCAATATGTATATTTGTATATTTGTATATATATATATATATATATATATATATATATATATATATATATATATATATATATATATATATAGTGTTTGTGAGTGAGTGAATGTGCGTGTGTGTGTGTGTGTGTGTGTGTGTGTGTGTGTGTGTGTACATTTAAGCCCGCGTATAATTAATTTGCAATTTGAAGTTTTAATGAATCTCTCCTTTGCCGACGTTAATTCCAGCCAGAACTACAGAGAGACTGTAAGGTGCGATATATTCCATATTTGTATTCAGTGAAGCTATGTTCCCCTCTTTTATATATATATATATATTTTTGACATCTATTGCACAAACAGCAATATGCATGGAATAGAAAGGAGTCATATATTTATCCTTTCCAAAAAAAACAACTTATGTACATAACCTTAGTTATGTGAGTAAAATGTTTCTACCGCAACTAAGTGGTTTCGGGTTCGATTGCACTGCGTGGCACCATGGGTATATATATATTCTAACAAAGCCTTCTGTGTGAAATTTAACAGACAGTAAGTGTTTGGATGCCCGTTGGAGAAATCTGTTTTTCTTCTTTGGGCGGTAGCCTTAATTCGTCACCTTGTTCAAAATCACTACCACCTGGACATTAAGAACCTTTGGAAGAGTTCATTCTATTGCAAATATTCCTGCCAGGTCTGGGAATAACTACCTTCCTTTATCCCACTAGCCATGGGCTCTGCTGTTCCTCTTTCGCTTAACTGTTGTTGTTGGCACTCCGTCGCTTACGACGTCGAGGGTTCCAGTTGATCCGATCAACGGAACAGCCTGCTCGTGAAATTAACGCGCAAGTGGCTGAGCACTCCACAGACACGTGTACCCTTAACGTAGTTCTCGGGGATATTCAGCGTGACACGGCTGACCCTTTGAATTACAGGCACAACAGAAACAGAAAGTAAAAGTGAGAGAAAGCTGTGGTGAAAGAGTACAGCAGGGTTCGTCACCATCCCCTGCCGGAGCCTCGTGGAGCTTTAGGTGTTTTCGCTCAATAAACACTCACAACGCCCGGTCTTCGAATCGAAACCGCGATCCTATGACCGCAAGTCCGCTGCTCTAACCACTGGGTCATTGCGCCTCCTTCGCTTAACTACTTAACAAATAAATTCTTTTATAATACATTCCCATTATTTTCATTTTTTTTCTGTGATTTTCATCGGTCACAAACTCCAGAAGACAGATATTATCGAAACAAGTATTTACAAACACGTACCTTCAGAGTCTTTGAGTTCGCTACTAGGCATGTCCATTTCGAGGGTTTTCTTCTTTTTTTATTTAACATCATTTTTACTTATTTCCAACGGTTTTACATATCTTCCAACGGTTGCGGATAAATAAATTACATAAGAATGTGGTTATTGAAGGAAAAGATTTTATGAATGTGATTTTTCACATATAGGCTAAAATCTCAGGTCTGAAACTTTTGGTAACTGCTACTGGCGTATCATTGTGTATATATCGGACATTTTCAACCGAGAGGTGAACGAGTGTCTCACTGTCCATGTGATATTAATGTTCCAGGATCATAGAGATATTAGAGGAATAACACTGGAATCTAAAGCATTACAATTCAAAGCATATGAACTATATCGAGTTCTTTTTGGTCTCGTATATTTTTCCAACTCGGCATAATTTTCCATATTTCGTATGTATATTTCGTGTGCAAGATTCTTGATGTGGATACGTGTGTTGAAAGAAATACAATTAAACCTTGGGAGAGGCATTATGCCGGTAATAAACACACGCACTGGTTCAGTCCTTTATTAATTTATATAGTTTTTAGTTAAAACTATATAAATTAATAAAGGACTGAACCAGTGCGTGTGTTTATTACCGGCATAATCCCTCTCCCAAGGTTTAATTGTATAATTTTCCATATTTGAGTTCAAAACAGTGAGTATATTCTCTTCAAGTAGTAAAATATGATTTGTAGCATCATAATCTGGTTAAACAGGGGAATACTTTAAGATTCCTCTAAAAAAAAAAATGGTTGGCTCTTTAAATTATCCATTTCTGGTTGCTTTCCTGATGATTCTATTTGATGAATAAAGAATCAACACCAATTTATGCGTGCAGGTTTGACTGTGTACTTAAGAGGTTTGCGTCAAAATTACTTGAATTTTTGATTGGATCTCACCGCGCAGGAATCTGGACATCTTTAGTCCCAACTCTGACATATTAGGAGCAATGCTATTCATCACTGTATTGTTACAATAATAGAATATACACTGCTAAAAGTAGTGTGATGATGAAAGAAACATACCCAAATGCAAAAGGCATTCCAAAATGCTTGAGCAAGTGAAACAATTTGCTTATTGAACCTATTCTAAACATTGCCCGAGCAAGCTGCTGCTTTTGTTGTTGTTGTTGCTGCTGCTCCTGCTGCTGCTGCTGATGATGATGATGATGGTGATGGTGATGATGATGATGATGATGATGATGATGATGATGATGATGATGATGCTTCTCTTACTGCTGCAGTAAATTATCCCTAGATCAGCCTTGATTCAACAAATCTGTGATCAAAAACGTTGAGACCATGATCCTCCCTCTCGTAAGGCAAAATGTTTGTAGGACTATATATATAGTCATCGATACACACATATGTAGGATGTAGTTTCAATGAGACTTGGCTGCTATTTCTGATTGTTCGATAACCACGTATAAGCTCGTAACATTTCTCTTCCGCTTAGCTTCTTTTTTTTCTCAACAACTGCAAGGCTTTCCATTTATGTACGCTAAACTTGATTGACCAAGTTTTCTCTTAGATAGCAAGAGAAAACCTTTTGAGAGTCTTGTCTTCAACAAATCAATCTGAGGATGGTGAAGTGTTCGTGGTGGGAGACAAGCAGAGATCCGAAACACACACATATAGATATATACATATACGACGGTCTTCTTTCAGCTTTCATCTCCTAAATGCATAAGGCTATAGTAGAAAACAGAGCAAGAACATGGAAAAAATTCGTGTTGCTATTGTCGCGATTAAATGGAGCCGCTTAAAACGGTCGTACTGCAGTACTATTTGCCATGTTGTTGCTTATTTTGATTATGCGTGTGTATTATATAAGTATATCAGATATATGCATACATGTATTATATATCAGCTTTTATCTTCTATTTGTTTCAACGATATGACTTCGGCCGTGCTGTAGCACCGAATAAAATGGTTTAGGCAAAAAATCAACCCCCAATAATCATACATATTATTAACTGCAAACCGAACTAATGCATTTAACAGGTTATTTATTGTTCAGCACTCGTTGTTGTGTATGGCCACAGCTTGTCTTTTTCATTTGTATATTTTCATCTGTTATCGTGTTTCTGTCTTCATTTGTGACCTATAAGCTTAAATTTTTCGTGGAGTTTTTTCTTAAATGGCTTAAACCCATCATTTACACATAATTTTGTTTGTATATTCTTTTTTGCTCTTGATCATTCATCACAGTTTTCTTCCCTTATTTTAGTTTTCATAATGCATGCTTTTGAGAGTTAAGTTGTACCACAAAGATCTTTCTTTAAACAAGTATTCCGTATCTACTGCGTTGATGTCAAAGATTTTCATTAATATTTGGAGAAAATCATTAAAACACTTCTGCCCCCCAACTGAACGATTTTCTTGAAATGACTCACTGTAAAAGATCGTTTAGTGTTTGCTATAACTGGAGTTCTAATCAATCGAATTTGATTGGGGGGGGGGGGCTGTTAGAAAAAAATTTTTAAGTTATCAATGACGAACAATGAATTATCTGGATACAAACTCCATTTGCTCTTCTTTTTTTTTTTGTTAATAAAGAGAGAGGAAGATATTTCTGGAGGGGCTAGTATTTGTCATTTTGGGAGAACCATTGCAGACTGATATGTGCTCGTAACATACTGAACCTTTCTAAAACGAATCAAAAAACAATGAACCTTAAACAGTTGTTTCTAGGTTAGACAGTTGAGGTTCTGGATAACGTGTCGTTAACATCTGTCTTCTCTCTGTTGAATAGGAAACTACTGATTCAAAGCTAAATTTTCCTTTGTGATTCATTGTTGTATACTTTCAGACGGTTTTAGATGGATTTTTTAATCAAATGCTTTTCAAAAGTCACGAAATATTTTGTCTACTTGCTCTTCGTGATTTGGTATCTGCTTCAAGATAATTATGAATTATATTTGAATTATTTCACATTATCACTGCAACAGAGTTTTCGTTCGTCGGAAATGTTACAAGTTTTTTTCGCTATTTTTTTTTTATTTTTTTTACATGATATTTTTTACTAACGCTTTTATATACGGATTATATCACCTGAATTACTATTCCAGTTTATGTTGGATGGAGTAGGATTAATATTAGCTTCATGTATATATATATATATATATATATATATATATATATATGAAAATCTATGGGGATTACTTAATACAGTTTTGAAGTGTAAAGGTGATTTTTTAAAAATTATTTTTCAAAAAAATGTTATGAAATCTTTCATCAGGATGTTACTAACCTTTTTGGGAAGAAGTTTTTTTCTAGTATGTGAGCACTTTCGTTTAACTTCTCTAAACACACACACAAACACACACACAAGCACGCACGCGCGCGCGCGCGTATATGTATATATATATATATATATATTAACAATAATTCTAAGATAGAATTTATAAGTATTTAATACATCGCTACGCACATTTCCACAAATCACATGATTTTGACATCAGAGTCGGTTTCCTTGGGATAAATATTTATAAATTACAGCCCTAGAACTATTGTTATTATTATATTTATCCTGCATTATATCGGTATAACCATGATGAAACCCCGAAAAACTAACTTACTAGTTAGTATTAGTAGACATTAGCCGGCATAATGTAATAGGAGCTTTATTTGTATACCCCTAACGTTGCCATAAACGAATTTAAACGATATATATATATATATATATATATATATATATATATATATATATATATATATATATATATATATATATACATATATATATGACATACATACGTGCATTCATGCACGTATGTATGTATGTACGTATGTATATATGTGTGTATGTATGTATGTATGTATGCATGCACGTATGTATGTATGTATGTATATATGTGTGTATGTATGTATGCACGTATGTATGTATGTATGCATGCATGCATGCACGTATGCATGCACGTATGTATGTATGTATGTATGTATGTATGTATATATGTGTGTATGTATGTATGTATGTATGTATGTATGTATGCACGTATGTATGTATGTATGCATGCATGCATGCACGTATGTATGTGTGTATGTATGTATGTATGAATGTATTCATTACGAATGTGTCGTAGCAATTCGATATCGTCGTAAAAGTGTTATGCTATTTCCAATGTTAAGACTTGGAATGGTAAAACGTTGTGAGAATGGCACAACTTATATAAAATTGGATAAACTCAGTATGTTCAGAAGTGAATATGTCTTCACTTATTAGCGATCTTTTCACGATAGTAATGACTTTCTAACAATCCTCATTGTGTGTTGGGGTGGTGTCCAGGAACTAAAAGCGGTATTCTGGTGGAAACTTATTCTCTCCGTTCGTTTATAATTAGTAAATTAAGATACCCGTCCTTAATTTTCATCTCCACAATTTCTTTTATGTCTCATGATATTTTAGAGATTGGCTATCGTCAGTTTCATTTCAGTAGTTATTGTTACAGTTGATTGTCCCGAGATCAATCCTTACCAAAGTGACCAATTGGCCCCTTAAGGGTGACCCGGTGGATTTTTTCATATATAATAGCGCAGTTGTTGTAGCTAATTGCCAGGCCAGCTCGGATCCTGCAGGCTAATAATCAAAAGCGTTATAACCGTGACCAAATCATTTCTTTTCAGGCTTAGTGCATCTAAGTCAACATGATCTAAGATGGTAGATCGTGATTTGAAGATTTTGTTGCTATTTTTTGCAAGTCGAGTGACCACATAGATGCTACTGCCCTAATTTGAAAATTTGTTACACATTATGAACCTGCGTATGTTTCTTTGGTCATCCCACGAGCTTTGATAGTATATATCCTATGACTGGAATGATATATAAAATATTAGTATGATCCCTACAGAGTTTGGAGTAAATGCTAAGAATTGCATCGAGAGGATCACATCCATTGATGACATCAGAGTATCTAAAAGAAGATGCGAGCTAATTCCATCTTAAACAGTTCAAGAAAAAGTCACAATGTAATTTTGTGGAGAACTCAACTGGTATTCCGTCGGTTACGACTATGATGGTCCCGGTTGATCCGATCAACAGAACAGCCTGCTTGTAAAATTAACGTGCAAGTGGCTGAGCACCCCACAGACACGCGTACACTTAACGTAGTTCTCAAGGAGCTTCAGTGTGACACAGAATATGACGAGGCTGCCTCCATTTGAATTGCAGGTACTACTCATATTTGCCAGCTGAGTGGATTGGAGCAATGTGAAATAAAGTGTCTTGCTCAAGAACAAAACGAGCCACCGGGAATCGAACTCACGAACTTAACAATAGTACACCGAATACCATAACCACTAAATCACGCACCTTCATTTATGAAGAATATATCTTGTATTAAAAGAGTGGATGATTAGAAACGGTAGAGTGTCGAACTTGATACTTTGTGGTACATAGTTATGCTTCTCTAGGTTCTTAGTCAAACTCACACTATAGCATACTTTGCCTTTCCGTCCTTCACAGCCGATAAAATAGGTATCAGCAATTTACTAGAGTTCACTTAGTAGACTACACTCTTTCTTTAAAAAATTATAAGCTTGTGTTGAAAATTATAAATTTATGCTTCAATATTTTGTTTATGTCAAGGCCGCGAGCTGGCAGAATCGTTACTTCGCCGGGCTAAATGCTTAATGGCATTTCGTCCGTCTTTGCGTTCTGAGTTCAAATTCTGCCGAAGTCGACTTTGTCTTTTATCCACTCGGTTTCGATAAAATAAGTACCATTTGAATACTGGGTTCGATGTAATCAACTAGTTTCCTCCCCCAAAATGTTAGGCCTTGTGCCTATAGTAGAAAGTATCATTGGTCAGCATAAAGGTGGCAAGCTGGTAGAATTGTTAGCACGCCAGACAAAATGCTTAGCAGCATTTCGTCCGTTTTTACGTTTTGACTTTAAATTCCACCGAAATCCACTTTGCCTTTCATCCTTTCAGGATCGATTAAATAAGTACCAGTGAACACTGGGGCCGATGTAATCGGTTGACCTCCTTTTTCCGAAATTACTGGCCTTGTGCCAAAATTTGAAACCCATATTTTGCTTGTGTGATTAATGTCCTTTTTATTTGTTGTTTCATGAACGAAGTTTTGCATTTTTGTTTTAGGATAAGTACGAAATAAACAGATATAAGGAAAAGAGGTTGTGTGGCAAATACTTAATATTCGACTTAAACTTCATAGTTTTGAAAGTAGATGTAACCAGCTGAGGTTATTTCTCGTGCGTTGGAAGAAAATTCTTTAAAAATTACCTTGCCTCAAACTAATAACTATACTCTCCCTTTCAGCAACGTTACAGAGAATATTACCAATATTAGACATGAAGTTTTCTAATATCTTTTAAGTGCAAGACTTTTCGTCATTTATCAAAGAAATGAATAGAAAAAGGCACTAAAAGAAAAAAAACAATAAATATCTTAATCAAATCAAATTACTTTCGTTTCGCTTTCGCTTGTAGGAGAGTAATATAAATTGTGACGTTTTCGTTAATTATTTAAGATTAATTAACTTTCGTGCCAGATAGTTCAGAATGCGCGGGCGCACATACGCACACATACACACATACACACGCACGTGCACAGACACACACATACACACATACGCACACATACACGCATATATATATATATATATATATATATATATATATATATACATATACACACACAGATACATACATACATAAAACAGATTAAAGACGTAGCACATACATACATGCATACATACATTCATACATACATACATACATACATACATACATGCATACACACACACACATATACATACATACATACATACGCACTACAGCCATAAAGGATACTCATCAAACAGTGATCATATGAGGTGGTGGACCTATAACCCCATCCCAAGAGAAGGAGATTATTACAAGAGTCGTCATCAGTTCAGACGTTAGAAGTCTAATCAACTCGACATCCTCCGTGCAAAGAAGAAAGATAGTCGCGGCAGAGTTGCAGGAATAGCAATCCGACTTATTCAATTAGCAGCTGCACCAGATGCATCAGCTGCAATAGATGTAGAAGTAAGAGAAAGACAATGATTTATCATTACCGTTATTATTGCTTCTCTATTATGCTTTCTTTTTCCTCCGCTGCATTATCAGGATTGTTTACGTGTACTTCAAGAGTATGGTGTATTGTTTTATGTGAGTCTCTTTCAAGAATTCACTTTGTGATCGAACTCATATAAGATACACCTAGTTATCTCCCTTTTTTATTAGCATAAGTACAAAAAAAATTATTATTTTAACTGTTTTCTTATTTATTATTTCCGAACTACGTTCACACGCTTTAACCATTGTAATCAATGTAAACATTCATATGACTGGAGTTAATAACTCACAGACGCATAAATGGAAATAATTAGTAGCATAATTAGAAATACTTATGCAGTGAAGAAAATCAGCTTAAGTTCAATGACTAATATTAATTTAATCAACTTGGAAAATACAAGAGACATCTCTGAATATGTTTTGGTTCTATTAGACTTCTTTAGTAAAGTTCCACTTCCCACACAGATATACAATATCATACATGTGTAGCGTGAAAAATTAGCATATTTAAAAAGACTAGTATTGTTTATAAAACATACTGTGAAGTGAAAAACTTCGATTCAATGAAATGGACTCTCTCTCGCTCTCTCTCTCTCTCTCTCTCTCTCTCTCTCTCTCTCTCTCTCTCTCACTCTCGTTCTCTCTGAGCCTGTTCATATCTCTCTCGTTCTCTCTGAGCCTGTTCATATCTGAAAAACAAGCAAGAAAAATAAGTTCAATAAAATTAATTAATTGAATTTTTTTTTAATATAAAAGTACTGCAGACGAGAGTGAATTTAGTCTTTAAACTAACTGGTGAAAAACAAGAGATGTCTCAGTCTTATTAAAACTTCTTAGCGAAGCATTTCTATGCTGTAGGCTATATTTAAAAGTGATTAGTATATTGAGAGAACACGGGGAATGTAGTGACATTGTAGCTGAGGGAAGCGTTTCTGTATACTGTACTAAATATACACGCGGTACACATGTGTAATACAGGGAGTTAAACAAACTTTAATTAAATTACATTACTTATGCACTCAGTACATAAAAACTCTCTCTATGGTTATTTAGAATCTAAAAGTAGCAACCTAGCGGTAATTCCAATAAAATCAACTAACTGAATTTTAAAAAAATTAAACGATATAGTTAACAAAGAATCTTGTCGGATCTTTCTGAATTGACGGACACCACTTGTTTTCTTAACGCAACACTTTCAAACTTGGGATACTGGTAGAATGTGTCATATAAAACATCTTTTTCTCTTAGCCTTCTCAACAAAAATGTATATATTGCAAGTTAGTTCATGTTAAAATTGTCGTATTTCTGTTAATTTCAACCAATCACTGATGTCTGAATACAGTTACTGCTGTTTTTGTAAACAATAATTTTTGCCGGTGTCAAGATCGTTATTCCCTAGGGTTAGGGTTAGGGTTAGGGTTAGGGTTATGAGTTAGGTTATGGCAAAAATAATCATAACCCTAACCATAATCCTAAAACTAACCCTAACCCTAAAACCCTAAAGCTAAAACCAGTACAAATGCACGAACGATGTTATAAATAACAGTACCGCTAATAGTTGTTGTTGACAAACAACGGCACTAATTTTATTCAAGGGAAAAGATCCCATTACACTGCACATCGTGTGGTGTTCACAATTCACAGCAGTAATTATTTTCACCTCCATTGACGTCAGTGATTGGTTGAAATTACCGAAATACGACAATTTTTTACATGAAATGACTTCGAATAAAAAAATTTTTTATCTGTTCTATAACACAAAATATACAAGTATACGAAGTTTGAAAGTGTTTCAGTACCAAAAACACTACATAAAACATAAATGAAAAGTGGTGCCCGTCAATTCAGAAAGATCCGTCTTGTCTTTAAAGCTAACTGGTGAAAGCAAGTCTTATCAGACCTCTTCGGCATTGTACAGTCTACCCAATTGACAAGATTTCAATTAGCTGCTTTTACTGGAGTCAACCCCTTGCTTGTTTTCAGATTTTTAAACACTCCTAGCGAGAGGTTATGCATGAACAACCGATCGAAGTTTTTGACTTACTTTATTACATATATGAGACACCCACTCTATTCATACTTACTATACAGAATGTTTCCTTTGAGAAATTTCCCTCAGCCCTCTTATTTCTAATTAGGTATTTTACATTCAATACAAATATTCCGACACCAACCTATTTTTATGGAGTTTACATTGTTTAATCTATGAAGATACTTTCCATCTATGATCTCTATTTTATATGTTACGTCTCATTCTCTCCTAATCATTATATTTTGAAAACTTCTCATCTTCTTTCAAAACTGCCCTGGTCAAAAGAAATCGATATAATGACTAATAAATACTGTTTCCTGATACTATCCTAAATTATAAAATCTAGAGATTTCCATAATTTCCCTATCAGTTTGTACAGGCATGTCCAAATGTATTTTTGTCTGTTCATTTTCAATAATACTTGTTGGTGAATATTTATATCATTCATCGTCTGCCCTGATATGATAGTATTTTCATATTGCCCAATTAATATATCTACATTATCTGTCATGCCTGTCTATGCATTCTGATTTGTATAAGAATGGATAATATAACCGACTGCATTTTAAGATTCGTTTCACGTTCTCTATGTTATATTTCTATCTTGCTTGCTTATATGTTTCATACAGTTTCTTATGTTTTCTTTTGGTCTTGTGATGTTCCGGTAATAAAACATTCTACTTCTCTGCCTTTAGATGAGAAATACTAAATCGTATCTTCCCAGTCGCATCCATTGTTAGATTTATTATTTTACTGTGACTAAAAATTTGGATAAATTATTTTGAGAGCTAATCTAGAATTCAACATAGAACAGATTTATGTAATTAAGATAATTTAATCTTTATCTGTGTGCGATCTTTCTCGAAACGCAGAACTATTGGTTAATTTTCACTGGACAGCCAACCATCATCCGCTATCTTTCAGGCTAACCACCTCTTGGTGCTTGACCTTTTTTTTTCTTTTCAAAGGGAAACGATTGCGTTACTCAACCTATACAACCAACCTTTCCTCCTACCACCAAGGACACCAACTCTTCTGAGATAAATCGATTTATCATTTTTGATATACATTGTATAGTATGTATCGTTTCCTTAATTTGAACTGTGGTAGATTGAATAAAGGATATTTTTTACTATCCGACGTAGACTTTCAAAATAGTTACACGCAGTTTTTGGATTTTGTAATTTTCTCTTCAATTTTTCATTTTTCTGAATTTCATTTCTTAACACTGTAAACAGGAGGTTGATCTGGTTCTACTTTAGACTGCAGAAAAGACTGCAGAGTAAGAGAGAGGGTAAATGAATGAAATAGAGAGTCTAAGTATTGCCTAGCAGAAATGAACAACGTCCTACGCATCCGTCACAGAGCAAATATTAAAAAGGAAAAAAAAAACGAGAAAATATCAGAAGAATGACGAATGCAAGCGTCTGTGAATCTCCAAATCAAACATCACAAAGGCAAGAAAATTACTGGAGAAATGCTAATACAAGAGAATGTTAAACTCCTGAGAAAGAAATAACTAAGTAAGAAACTGAAAGAAAATTCACTAACACAATGACGCTTCAAAAAAAAGAAACATGAAAGATGAGAAATTATTTCAATACAAAACAATTCATGAGTTTGAAATAGCAAGAATAGAAACTATTTAGGAAATATGGATGTTAAAATGTTCAAAATGTAATACAAAGATATAATGAAAGGAAAGGTTTCAAGCAACTCAGAAACAAATCGTAAATTCAATGTATGTTGTAGTAATAGAGGGAACTTGCAAAAACTAACACTTTTAAAATTCTTTTTCGTGTTTGCAATATTATATCTGAAACCAGTGCATTTGTAGTTAGGATGTTGTAAAATTCGAGGTTCTGAGAAAATTTTGACCAGTTTTCGTTTAGGTTGAAGTGTTTTATTATTAAATCCATATTATGTTTCTTTTTCAATAATATCCATTAATTTATGTCTGCTCCTAGCTGGTTGTTACCAATAATTTTAAACCATTTCCGTACAAGAAATGACGAACTTATTTCTCGTAGGCAGTGTAACTTCCTCCTGTCTGATTCCGCTATTTTCTTAGAATTGTTCGTGCAGAGAAATAGAAATAGTATAAATCACGCTGGATATATTCCTAATTGCAAAAGTTTTGATTTCAATTTTACTTCTTTTTTAATGATATTGCATTTTCCAGTTTTTCTTCGTTTAACTAACGTAACACTTCATTATTACAGCAACCTTATTTCCATGGAATATTCCCCATACCTAGGCCTGATACCATCAAATGTTTTATAGGTTATACAGTTATATAGTTTTGAAATTTTCCCTCTAGTTGATTTCAATATTAGTAGCTTGTTTGCTAGTTTCTTTTTTTTTTGGGGGGGGGGGGTATTCTGCGTCTATATATTCTCATATCTATATCTATATTCTATTTCTGTTGTTAGAGGTGTTATTATTGTTGAATGTCTCTGTCAACTAATGGCAGACTAAAGATACTAAATCAGCCAATCGAGCAATTTGTATATAGTGAATCGTCTCCCCGTGTGTAGTATATACTTTTGCGTAGGGAGAGTAGTTAAAAGGATGTAACTGTTTCAGGACAGTTATCTCAGAGAGTACGACGCTCGCTTAGCCAATACGGGAGACAATTCTCGTTACGTTTTGAAGGTTGTGGTCGTGAACGTAACATAGTCACCGTGAACGCGTTGTCTAAATATTTAAAACTTGAAATTGTTTTACTGCACATTATCAATCAAGTGGCGAATTTGTTGAGAGCTGTGTTAATGTTACACTGAAGATATCAAGTGAAGTGGTTCTCTTTTGTGTTGTTACCGTCGTTGTTATGTTTGTATTTCGTGGGTTGCTTTTCCTTTTTATTTTCAGATATTACTACCGTTAGTTATGCACTTAATAAAACATACTTTACAGGGAAGCATAGCATTGAATACTGTCTGTATTGTTTGTAACGCAATCAAAGTTTCACTCAATATTACCTATGAAATAACGTTTCTTATAAAAGAGCCACATTTACTTTCTTTCTGACACTGTCTGCATGAGATGGCCTCAAAGAACTCAGCATGCTGACATTCCATTCAATGTTCTATCGATTCCTTAATAAATAGCAAGAAATTAATGCACTGCAATGAAATTTTGTAGACAGCCATAGGGTTGCATTTCTCAACAGATATTTATAAATGTTTCCTATTATATTTCAATTGCTAAATATGAATCTATAATTATTGTGTGTGCGTGTGTAGTTTCGGATAACTACCTATGTTTTATGATCATGTGAGTATGTGTCATTTTGTCTCCATGAATATGATTTAATATTTCTTTGGGTATTTTTATATAATCGTGCGTAAAATTATGAGTGAATTTTTCTTCGTGTATGTACATACATGGTTCGGTCTTTATACCTATCTACAATGCATGTATAAGTGTATTTTCATACATACTAGTACTTCACGTTTGTCTATTAGATAAGTTATGAGAAGAATTTGTCTGCTTTATTCCCATCTATTCAAAACTTCTTTAATATTCAATTTCTTTTGGCTGCTCGTCATACATAAAAGATATTTATATCTAGTTTTTTTTATAACTAAATATGATTCTTTTATATGATAGTTAGTAGAAATTCTGTGTATTAGGCGTCTGGTCGGGAGTCTCATGATAATTGTTTATATTAAACTGCCGTCATATGGTGGATTTGACATATAACATCCTCAGTAGATATGTTTTTAGGATAATACAAGATGTACATCATGATAATGTGTTTCTGTTCAAGCATTTACATGCATGTGTATGTTGCAATCTCTTGGAGTGCAGTTCGACTGCCTGTCTGTCAAAGTTGCGTTCTTGTAGTAGGATTGGACTGTTTTACAATCACACAGTTTGTAAGAAAGAACATTGATCCATCGGCGTGGTGGGGGAATTACAGCAGTTTAAATGCAACATTAACAGCATCAATCTCATCGGTCTTGATGTGACTTCAAAAGTCATGAGCAGTTCCCCCTTCCTTTAGACCAAGCCAGTAAAAAATGAAAATCATTAATTCTTCGGAAATGGTGAGCACATTCTTTTATAGTTGATGACGGCGTTTTCCAGACCTTCAGAATAAGTTGTTAGCAGACCAGAGTTTTGGCCCGAATGCTTGGAGCGTCATCATTTTTTTTTATTCTTAACGAATAGCAACTATATTTATAAATGTCATTTTATCTAATTGCCATTTCTATCTGTTTAACTTCATTTTAAATCTGTTTTGTGCTTAAATATATTTCTGGAGGTCGTTCGCTGTTACCACTTCTGTGGATAGCACTTCCTCTCGCTAAGCCAAAGGTGGCCATATTGAACTACAAATAAATGACGACAGATACATGTTTACTAAAATATATGCACGGAACAAGAATGTCTGAGGATTAATATGTCGTTTCGATCCCAAGTTAACGGATGTAGACTCTCAGATATTCAGATGTGATTCGTTCATAAAAAGAAACCAATGCTGTGTCATCCAATAATCTTGGAAGAAAATATTTTCGATGCTGTGCTCAGTGAAACAGGGCCGTTCACAGGAAACGGCAATAACAATGTCAGCAACAATAATAATAAGGCCAGCAGTTTTAGGAAGGAGGGGCTAGTCGGTTACATCGACTCCCAGGGTTCAACTGGTACTTATTTTATCGATTTCGAAAGGATGAAAGACAAAGTCGACCTCAGTGGAATGTGAATTTGGAATATAAAGAACCGAAAGAAATGCCGCTAAGCATTTTGTCAGACGTGTTAACGATTCTGCCAACTTACCGCCATAGTAATAGTATATATATATATATATATATATATATATATATATATATATATATATATATATATATATATATATATATATATATATATATAAATATAAATATATATATATATATATATATATATATATATATATATATATATATATATATATATATATATATATATATATATATATATATATATATATATATATATATATATATATATATATATATATATATATATATATATATATAAATATATATATATATATATATATATATATATATATATATATATATATATATATATATATATATATATATATATATATATATATATATATATATATATATATATATATATATATATAAATATATATATATATATATATATATATATATATATATATATATATATATATATATATATATATATATATAGTAAATTCTATTTGCCAACGTGAAGTGTCAGTCCTGATTAGGATGGTGTTACTATCTTTTTTTTAACCCCAGGAAAACATCTTTTCCAGCTCGCTATCGACGCTCAACGGCGTCCTTATGCCACGAACAAGAGAGCTAATGTCCCCACTCACCTTTAAACTGTACCTGCGGACCAATGGTCTCTGTGTTATTTCTCTTCATCGGCACAGGATAACCGTTGACTTGAGATGGCAGCACTAGGCCTTGCTTGAGGTATATACTTTTAAAGTGACACACAGTCACTGATATCGTAAGATATATATAAGAGAGTTTGTTATTGTATACTTTTTTCTTATACTGGCTTCATTCTCTGGACTGCGGCCTTACTGGCGATGGTGATGGTGGTGGAGTGGGGGTTAGAAATGATGGCAATGGTAGAAATATAGTAGTAGTAGTGGTAGTAGTAGTAGTAGTAGTAGTAGTAGTAGTAGTAGTAGTAGTAGTAGTAGTAGTAGTGGTGGTGGTGGTGGTGGTGGTGGTGGTGGTGGTGGTGGTGGTGGTGGTGATATTAGTAGTAGTAGTAGTAGTAGTAGTAGTAGCAGTAGTAGTGTTACGGGAGTAATACTGCGGTAATTATGTTTAATGCTATACTGCAGTGGAACATTTAGCACTCTTCTATTTCTATTCATAAATACACTGATATTACAAAATATTGTTAAAATATGTAATTAAAACAAATTGATTGACACATTCTTTTAATTAGTTTATCTAAAACTGACCTTCTAAACTATTGGCTCACCTCTGCTCAAACAATTGCCCGCCTAAGGAGAGGCAAAGTTGATGAGTGGATAAAGTAGAGTTTCTCAACGTTTTTGTTCCACGTCCAACAACGACTTTGTGAAAAAAGACATGCGCCCCACCATATACAGATTAAGTTAGTATTATAATATATAATGTAATATTTTGTGTGTGTAAGGCGGCGAGCTGGCAGAAATGTTAGCATGCAGGGCGAAATGCTTCGCGGTATTTCGTCTGCCGTTACGTTCTGAGTTCAAATTCCGCCGAGGTCGACTTTGCCTTTCATCCTTTCGGGGGTCGATAAATTGAGTACCAGTTACGCACTGGGGTCGATGTAATCGACTTAATCCGTTCGTCTGTTCTTGTTTGTTCCCTCTATGTTTAGCCCCTTGTGGGCAATAACGAAATAGGTATTTCGTCTGTCTTTATGTTCTGAATTCAAATTCCGCTGAGGTCGACTTTGCCTTTCATCCTTTCGGGGTCATAAATTAAGTACCAGTTGTGTACTGGGGTCGATCTAATCGACTAGCCCTCTCTCCAAAAATTTTGGGTCTTGCGCCTAGAGTAGAAAAGAATATTTTGTGAGTGTGTGTGTGTGTGTGTGTGTGTGTGTGTGTGTGTATGTATATATCTAGTTTTTTTTTATTTGCAACTAATATGGAGAGTTTGTGTCCTCATGATTCAAGTTCCACACCAATGTAACCTTCAGGTGAGAACAGTGGCATAAAAGTCGAATCACGAAACAAACTCTCCATTTCAGTTTCCATTAAAAAAAAAAACATACGGTCTACAACATATACTGAATACTCTATCTCATTCGCACCACATAAACAAACGTACGTATAAGTTTGCATGTGTGCGCGCGAGTTCGTGTTTTTTAAATATTTTTATAAAGTTAGAAACATGCAAGTTATAAAAATTAATAATACAGGTTGATGATTAGTACTATTACCTGGTATTTCAATATTTCATGTGTAGAACCCCTTCTTCAGGAAATTAAACGAGAAAAGATGTTAATTGTTGATGTCTCTGCTCTGCAGCGTGTGTATGAAGCGCTGCTTTGCGTTGCTCTAGTATCCAATCAACTGCGTGCAATTCAGATCTGTTATTAATTCTCGGGCTGCACTTGTTAATTAAAATAGCTTCTTTTATTCTCAAATTTCCAATGTTTTTTTTTTCTGTGGCTTCAATAAAAACTTGGATGATTTGACTGTGGCATTTGCGTTGGTGCTTTTTGATGAAAGAAGTATTAAAATGGAAGTTTTCTCCAGCCCATATGTAAACTTGTCTGTTGATACTTCCGATGTAGAAATTATTACATTTGCTTCACGTGATCTATGCACCACGTTGAACTGCAGATATATTTTCATCTTTGATCAGGCAGTTAGAAAATGTGAATATGGTGTTGTTTTGTCTTTGCTCGTTGTTAGTTAGTGCGCTAGTCATGTATTCAATTGCTCTGTGCGGATCTCACAGCGGGTTTCAGCAGTTGTTTTTCACTAAAATGTAGCAGTTTCAGAAAACACATGTTATCCCCGGGTGCATAGGTTTTGTTAGATGGTCTGGTCATATCCTGGCGCTTAGTGAAAGAGTATGGATAGCCACAGTATAAAGTATATACATAGCCATAGTCCATCAGAACTTTTCGGAATTGTATAGTATTGGTGTTTTTGCTTCCTGCCTTGTTGCACATACTGCATATCCTGTGGATCTCATTTCTGATGTAGACCATCTTAGCTCTGGTGAGCAGGGATGAATTACAATGTACAAATAGGCTCCTATATGCCGCTTTCTGTAAAAGTTTGTGCAAATAGATCTGTTCCCTGTGATTTTGAATTCAAAATCAAGTATTAACCGGTATTAATGGGATGCTCCACCTCAAATTTTATGAGTGAAAGAGACCCTGTGGTTCTCCATTTGGGGAACTTACATGTTCTAGAAGTATTATTCTTGCAAAATACTTAGGCTTAACGGCCTGCCAGGCAGCTCTGTCGCTTGACTTTTAGAGGCCCCCTGCAACTTTTTGTTTCGAGGCCTCATCCTTTCCATCAAAATTCATAATCTACGCACCTCTTATTCATAGCTATATTTTTTCTTTATTCTATCTGAAGTTCAATATTTTACGTTATCCTAAAGAACATCTTTAAAAGTACAACACGTTAAATTTATTTAGATCTATTACAAATTTCAATAAGTAAAACTTCCAGATATGAATAAAAGAGCACTTTTATAATCCAGACAATTTTCAAAGACAAACACGGCGCACATTTCGCTTCGCGAAATCATCGATCAGTTCAGAATAATGAAGCTGAGTGCTAAGTTCGTGTTCAATAGATATCATAGACAATCCACAAAGTCTGGTACATGTTCGTGGTACAACGTAATATTTTTACAAGAACTTTTTCAGGTACAATGTATTACCATTTCATTTCTTGAAATTTTCAGTTAGCAGTTTAATTCTTGTTCAACATCTTAACCAAAGTAAATTGATGACTCATCTCCGTAAATTGATGACTCATCTTAACATAGGACCCCTTAACCGCGGAGGACCCCTGCAACCGCAGGAGTTGCCGGGGCTTAGCGACGGCCAGGTAGTTTGCTAGCCAGCATCTTAAGGTGGAGTCGTGTACGATTTCTACGAATGAATGACGGGTAACGGAGACGAAATCTTTTCTAACGCCGATGGTAGTTAGAACGGTGTGTGTGAAAGGGCTTTTGCCGTTGAAGTCATATTATATTATTTGTGTTAGGTTTGTGTGCAGTAAAGTGATTGATATGTACTAACGTATTCTTTGTGGCAGTCTTTGACAACAGAAATTATAATATATGTCGCTTACAGATTGCACGAAAATTACCATTCCTTAGCGTGTCATCCAGATTTATTATATGATTATAATGAATGTCCCAGAGAGAGATTCAGGTAAAGGTGAAATCATTCTAACCCAGCCATCAAACAAATGAGATTGAGTTTATACAATCCGAAATAATGTACGAGTTTTTTTGCTTTTCTTTTTTCTTTTTTTTTGCTTCATTTTTTGTGATTTTTGTATACGAAAGTGAATCTGCTTCAAGTAATACCAAGAAATTTCATTTCTATAATACACTGAATATTAAACAGAACATTGTTTAAACAATTGTGGTATGTTGATACTCGACTGTGGACATTAAATGATGTCAAGAGAAATAACTCCACAAATATTTGCTCTAACGTGAGATTATTTTATGATAGTGTACAAGTAATAAACAGAGAATAGCAATTTTTTTATGTCAATGTCTTTGCATAAACTGGCGGAAGTACTGGTCTGAGACTGGAATTTCTAACATTCATGAATTAAAGATATAAAACTATAAACTCTATGGCGTGGCGTCATGTAATTGTTTCAATTCTTAAAGGGATTGTAACAAATAATAATAATAATAATAATAATAATAATAGTGGCTCTGATGCAGTACCAGGCAGTGGTAATGCCCTGATGCAGTACCAAGCAGTGGTAATGCCCTGATGCAGTACCAGGCAGTGACTGTGCCCTGATGCAGTACCAGGCAGTGGTTCTCATGGCTTCTGATCTTAACTGATTGGAAGTGTTATCATGTACATTGTTTTGTCTTTGTATAAAAGATGGGCTACAGCAAATACTATGCTCAACACTACAGATTTGCTTGTCAGCTGTTTGACCTTAACCAGTTGAGCATGTCCCTTTGTGGATGACGACATACGCATCTCTGATCACGAGCAGAAGTAGTGAGGGAGCATCATAGCCATGTGTTGAAAGGAATTCTTTGGGGTTTGGATAATTCACCTTTGGAAACATAGGTGCTTTGTTCAACATCCTTAAACAACCCTTATTCATGGACTTTTTGAGCGGGATGGGCTACTCGACCTGAAGAAAATTCTAACTGGGTCCCACCTGTAAGGTCATGTGCTGCTTATCTTGATATGAGCTAACTATGTCGCGCACATATGCTTGTGATGCATGTGCCTGGTGTACTCTTATCAGATGGGTAGTCATGATGGGTATACTGGAATTCGTATAATTTACCCCAGTGTCACTTTGATGGCATGCACTCAATAATAATAATGATAATAACAATAATAATAATAATAATAATAATAATAATAATAATAATAATAATAATAATGATGATGATGATGATGATGATGATGATGATGATGATGATGATGATGATGATGATGATGGTGATGATGATGATGATGATGATGATGATAATAATAATAATAATACAATAGTACAGAAGGCGATGGTAGGTTGTTGGTGATGCTGCTGCTGCTACCGCCGCCGCTGCTATTTTCTAATCTCAGGTCAAACCTGATTGAGTAGACCTATGAGCAAAAGCATTCCAACCGTTAGTATCCCGCTCCTTTCCTGTATACCAGAAACGCGTTATACAAGATATTTCTTTTCTAGGGTGTTAGGGTATCTTTGGAAGGAGATTTGGCTGCTATTTCTAGCAAAGTGGGAGACTACAAAGACGTCCCCTCGAGTGTTGTGGGTTAGTAGACTCGGTAGAGTGTGAGATAAAAAAAAAACTTGCGGTCTTTAATTACAACCTCTTACATTCTAAGTTACAATTCCACCGAGGTCAACTTCGCTTGTCGTCCAACTGGGATTAATAAAATAAAGTACCAGTCAAGTGCTGAGGTCGTATTATAGAGATGGTGGTGAGGTGAGATGCTGCTGTTCTAGTTGCTGGTGATAATGTCGGTGATGTGGCGGTGATGGTATCGTTATGGTCGTTGTTGCTTTTATAGTTGTTTGTTCCCAGCGGACCTATGATCAATAAAGTTCCAAATACAACCACCTTTTGTCAGTACGCTCTTTTTCCAAGAAGATGAAGTGAGGTTTAGGAGTGATTTGGCTGCTATATTCAGCAGATTGAACGTTGTATATTTGCGCAGTAAGACAAATGAAATACATCGAGCGAAAAACCTGAACCGGATCTTGGCAAAACTCTATGGTGCCTTTGTTGATTGTATAAGATATTCAACAGTAATGCGTGGATAACTCTCGCTCAACGAGACGAAAGGTTGGAGAGAAATATCACTGCACGAGTAAGTCCACCTACATCTATGTAAAGTATCTCAGGTGAAACGACTTTTATCTTACCACTTTTAAGTAGTTGCAATGCAGAGTGACGAGCAATGCATTGGATTTCACTCTTCTTTCTTACTATTTGTCTTTCTTTTTTCTGAAGTGGGAAATTCAGCCGTAATAGACATGAGCCGTATCAAGCAAGAGAGGTTTGTTTCTTATCGACCTAATGTTGCAGAAACGAAGATAAGCTTCGTCCCTGTGGATCCAGCTGGTTCACGAAAGGCTTTGCAAGTTAGCTTCTCTCTGGAGATTAAACTCATCAAAAAATTTTGAAAGATACAGATGTGTGGTACTGTTAATAACAGCTTGTTATGTTTTGTGTCTGTAGTTTTCGAAGTTGCATTTTTCCATTTATACAATTTTTGGAATACGGATTTAACAACTTGAAGCTCGAAAGGTAAAGTAAAAAATGTACCACTTTTAAAACCAGATTCCTGGTTACAGGCAGTGTAATGCCGTGTTTATCATAAAAGAGGATTAGTGCTGGCGAGATTGTCAGGATTAAAAAGTGAGAGGACAATTTACCAAGTTTAATAAGTATAAATTGGCTTCAACTCTTTTTTTATTGTATCTCTGATGAAATACACTGCCTTTGTTTCAATTGATTTTGAAAAGAACGTGGTGTTTCGAACATAAATTAGCCCGAAATTTTAAGAGAAGATTTAAAACAGTTAGTTTGCTTAAAAACAGTAAGTTTTATAGAACCAAAGGCGGTCCACAAGTAGGTTGGTAAATATGTTCAACACCATGGCGAAAAAAGAACAATGATATAGAAGCAATCCCTATCGTTTTCTCATTAGTAATGTGACGGGGATGATCAGATTTTTCACCTATATTTGCCGGCGGTGGTGCTGGGTATCTATCAATTTGCGAACCACAGGTGAAATGTACTGTAACTAAAATCACATACTACGATCCCGAGGTAATGACATTATGCTGCTACCTGTATAACGTCATGTTACAGTGTAATTACACTATGTAATTACACCTGTAGATGACGTTTTGTCATAGCAGTGACATTACGATGCTCTCCATATGACACCATGTTACTGTGTAATACGGATACATTGATATCTGTATATGACGTCATGCCACAAGATAATGACACGATGTTCATATCACAGCATAAAATCATATCACAACCTAGTGACAAAACCTCATATAGTAACACAACATCGATAGCTGTATCGTAAGCTATGTCACAATATAATAACACGCGCTAAAGCGGCAAGCTGGCAGAATCGTTAGTACGCCGGGCAAAATGCTTAGC